>NC_135857.1:5841190-5966190 GCF_031162955.1 Sander vitreus
TATTGAAGCTCAGTGGAGTTACTAAACCCAAGCCTTTTCTGAACCTGTCTCAGCCATACCGTCTGGGCCTAAAGCAGATGTTATGGTAACTACAGAAATAGAAATCAGCTCTGGTCTCTGTTGTATTTCTGTGCTGTGTGGGTAGGTAAAACAAGTATTGGCACGCTTGCAGAATGTCTGGGTATGGAGATCTTGAAAATATTATCCTGAAGCAGCCATGTACAGCCATTAACATGAGAACAGTTTTAAATTGTTTTGCAGACATTATAGCAATAACTAATAACTAACTATAAATAAATAACTAATAATAGATTGCTTTTTAAATGTGTTCTGGTGTCTTCCTGTAGTTATCACCTTGAAGAGCTGGACCTGTCCTCCTGTCTCCTGACTCATGAAATGCTTCAGATGCTGTGGCCAGCCTTCAGACACACACATAACCTCAAGTGAGACTAAATCATTAATACTTCTGTTGTGGTTTGCAATCAATAACAAAGGAAGACCTCTGAAAGGAAATCCGTGTTTTGTGCATGATGCTGATATGTTCATGTTCTACTACTAAGAAGTTAGCAGTGATTGTTGAACCATTGCTAAGTGAATACAAATATCAGAATCCAGATGCAAACCTGTCATGGTACAAGCTGCAAACTGCTGGCATTCACACTAGATTGGGTCCTGCTGCTGAGTGAATAGTAGTGAACAGGTACTGTAATTCAGATTTTAACTGTTGAACAGCTGCTATCAGACTCTGAATTGACCCATCTGGTTCTAAGTAAATTTAGCCTTGCTAAAAACACCCACTAGTGTCAGAGATTGTAAACACTGTATTCTGTTGAGTTTAAGACATTTGTGGCAGTATCATCATTATCAAGTAGATTATCTGTCCTTATCAGCTACTACAATGCATGCTCTGTTTTATTTCTGAAAGTCATAAAGTAGTTGATCTAAGAGCATTAGATGTGTCTGAGAATGATCTGAAGTTAAGTCTTTCCACTGTTCCAACCAGCAACTCTGTTTTTGTCAAAATAAATCCTTAATTCACCGAGTAAGATGTAAACATTTTACAGCTCCACACGCCGTTTTTCCCTCTATGGTCTCTCTCTGCTCCGCATTGAGCAGCTGCCCGGTAAACAGCGGCTTGTTGGCAGTTCTCCGTTTATCTTTGGGATGTTGAACATCTCCAGCACACCTTTGTCTAAGTTAACATGTAGAAACGCACAAAGCCCCGTGAGAGCTGTCGCTAGCTAGAGTATCCAGTAAAATAATGTCAGAAACTGCCCACGCTGACCATGATTGCAGCAGAATGATTCAGCTTCTGTTGGCATTGAAAGGCAAATCAAAGCAAAGGCCCCACCAGTCAGTGTTAGCTCTCAGCAGATCAGGTTCTGAAGGCTTGCTGCTGATGACCAGATCCTCCCTGCTGCAGCCCAGCCGCCCTCCGCCTCTCTCTTGCTCAATACGGATACGGCTGAATATCTAGATCAGTGGGCCGCGAAAGTAATATAGTAATATAACGAGTAACGTAACTAATTACTTTTGATACTAAGTAATAAGTAAAGTAATATTACTTTTTTAAGGAGTAATAAGTAAAGAGTAGAGAGTCTTTATAAATGCATTTTTGTTGTCTTTGGATGACTCCCATGCTTGTCATGCATGTGTATGCTGTGTGTTATGATTGTTGTGTCTGCCTGTCTCTGTTGTCCTCAGTCTGCAGTTTAACAGCCTGGGTCCTGAGTCCTGCATCCTCCTGAGAGATCTGCTACTAGACCCCAAGAGCTCTATTAAATCCCTAAAGTAAGACTAAACTTTTATTCATGTCTTTATTTTTGGTTAGCCTGTGTCCAAAGGAATCATTTTCCTTTTAGGATTTTTTTTAGCAGTCGTGCAGGTCTGTGTCGTCCGCCCCCCCCTAAAGAAATACAACAATAATAAACCATCCCATAGAAATTCTGTATAAAATGGATTTGGAATTCTGTATAATGAATGCCAAAAGCCTAAATGCATTCATAGATAGACATGTTCTTAAATAGTGCAGGTCAAATTTACATCAAAAGATTAATAGAAAAAAAATCCATAATAAACCCTACAACTCAAGAATTAAATGTGCAATCATTTCATCACGTTGTGTTATACAACAATAGTAAAATGTATCTCTCAAGAGTGCCATTAATTCATTACAAGGAGGCTACAGGCCTGCAGTCAGAAAACCCATAATTAGCAGGTTGCATTTATGGTGAAAGTCAACACCATAAATGTTACTTAGAACCCTCCACAATATTATATGTACAAAGTACAAAAAGATCAGGGCCTCAAAAGGTTCATACACCATGCATCAGTGCATACATACAGGGATGTAGTGGAGGCTAAATGCACGTAAATGCCGTTTGCACACCTCTCAAAATTCGGAAATAGCGTTTACCCACCTCCAAAGTGCGTTTATCCACCTCTAAATTGCGTTTATCCACCTCTAAATAGCCTATAGTTCCTAAGCCATTTTAAATTAAGCTTATGTCGTTTTAGTTTCATATTGTTCATTATTAGTTTCAGGTTGGTAAACCTAAGACGAAGTCTTTCATATTGCGCTGCATTACTGTCATTGTTGAACAATCTCTTGCGGTGTTTGGTGTTTTAAGCCCACAACGTCGCCTTCCAGGCAGCGATGCCTGGAAGGCACTAGGATTAGGCAATAGTTAGGTGCCTTGAAGTCATGAAGTCAGTGGTCGCAGCGCTGCCTTGAAGTCAACGTTGGGGGCTTAAAACACCATCGAGCATCTCTTGCGTAGCCAGCAGGAAGCAGCAGACTGCATCAAGATTCATCAGTCACTAGCCCAAACTAGCCTACATGTCTCATGTAATGATGAATGAATTGTAAAAATGGATATCCGGCAATTTTTTAAGCGCTGTCAAGACAGCAGCCCTCCTCCTGATGCCAGCAAATGGCCTCGGCTACAAGCCCAAATGAGAGAGCTCGGAAAACAGTACTAAACTTCATGTTTTTAAGGTTAATTTGGTTCACGGTAGATTCATGCCACTGACGCAACAAGTGAACTCTACCTTTTCCCATTAGCCCATGTTACAAGTAAAATTCAGGATACATTATCAGATAAATAACTGGATGTAATTATATGCATTCTCTGGCATTTAAACCACTGAAAGTTTGTGACCACAAGCTCCCTTTGCTAGTCAGCTAGCTAGTTTATCGCTATAGTCGTTCGCGGTTTCGCGGGTACGGTAAACGTTTCTATGGTAACAGCAAGTTGGACCAATCAGAGGCGTCGCTGTTAAGCTTAGGACTGTGGTTAGTGTAGTTTTTCTCCATAAGATTGCGGATAAAAACATGTTTTTCTTGTAACAAGGTTGATTTCATACAGACCTCTAGCTTCTACAGGAGCAGAAACTTTCGTTTCACAACCACGTAGCTCGTGGTCAGTCTACCTCGGATGGTTTAGACATTATGGCTGATAATCTAAATCCTTATGGAGAAAAATCAATGGGAGTTTTACTTCCGGAACCGGCTGTGGGCAGGACTGTTGAAGTGTTTAGATAAATAACTGGCCTAGTTTACTGTGACTACCATTTGAAATGATTGACGGGGGAGTACCCCCTCCCCCTTGCCCTTCTCGAAATGGTACTGTACTCGCACAGAGACAGTATTAAGTCAATTAATTTAAAGGTGTAGATAGGCTATAGCATTCAGACTGGATACCTAAACATTAAATGCATACTAAATAATTTATTTTAATGGTTTGTCTGAAAGGGTTAGTATATAGGGCTTATAATGTGACCAGCTACTTGACAGGATGTGGTGTGCTAAGCTGTCTTTTCACCATTTTAACTTCATTTTACAGACAGAGGTGGGACAGACAATTATGCAGAGAGCACAGAGAGAGGAGATATAGAGAGGAGATGAGGAAAGAGGAGGAAAAGAGGTAAGACAAACAGAGAATGAAGAAACAGAGAAAGGACAATAAGAGGGAGAAGGAAAAGAGAGAGGAGAGACCGATAGAGGAGAAGCTGAGGATGAAGGAACAGAGAGAGGAGAGACCGAGAGAGGAGAAGCTGAGGACGAAGGAACAGAGAGAGGAGAGACCGAGAGGAGAAGCTGAGGATGAAGGAACAGAGAGAGGAGAGACCGAGAGAAGATGCCACCCACACATTTGGACTGAAAAGCAACACAGTCAGTTTAAAAAAGCTAACCCTTGGCTAATTGTCAATGGTGATTTTTTTTGGGTGTCGTACTTGCCAAACTGTCAAATGCCTTGGAGTGTTTAAAGAGACGGCCATGTCTCTCTCGAATGAATGGTCGCAGACTAAAGTTACATACAGCCACAATGGCAATCACCAATATCAGCTGTCATGCTTAAGGAGCAAATCTACAAGCATGGGACATCAAAAAGTTACAAGGCAGCGGAAAATACAGTGAACACAAAAAACACAATTGATGTTTCCATACAAAAACAAGTGGAGGAGGAAGCAGAGAAGACAGCCTCACTGTTTCGAACAGCATACATCCTAGCAAAGAACAACAGGCCATACACAGACTACCAGGAGCTGGTGGTGCTCCAGCAAGAAAATGGTCTTGACATGGGCACCACTCTCCATTCCAGATATACTGCAAATGGTATAATTGATCACACAGCAAAGGAAATGAGACAGAAAATATTGCACCACATACTAACTAAAGACCATAGGTTCAGTGTTTTAATTGACGAGTCCACAACTCTTAGCAAGAAATCGGCTCTAGTAGTGTATTTAACATCTGTAATAAATGATGTGCCCACAGTTATATTCCTCGATTTAGTTGAGCTGGAAAGCCAGTCAGCTGAGAATATTACAAAGAGTTTGCTTCAGTGCCTCCAAACTTGGGGACTGGATGAAAATTTCATCCAGGCAAATTTAATTGCTTTTGCTTGTGATGGCGCAAGTGCCATGCTAGGGAGAAAATCTGGGGTTGCTACCTGTCTACAACAGAAGTATCCAAATCTTATAGTGTGGCACTGCCTCAACCACAGATTGGAATTGGCCGTGGGAGATACAGTCAAACGTGTTAACAACATAAACCATTTCACTTCATTTTTAAACAAAATGTACACACTCTACCATAGGTCACCAAAGAACTGCTGTGAACTGGCTCAGCATGCACAACAACTTGAAATAAGTTTGCAGAAAATTGGGAGGGTCCTTGATGTTTGATGGGCAGCCAGCAGTTTCAGAACAGTTAAGGCTGTATGGAACTCGTACTGCTGCTTCTGTGGATGGCACAAGAGATGATTTAGCCTTAATGTAAGACACGTTAGAGGAAATTGCACACCTTTCCCTGAACTTGCAAGGAAGAGGAATGACACTCACAAAAGCAGACAAACTTATGAGAAGAACCATTCACATTATTTCATCCATGATGACCGCTCCAGGTGATAAAAGACAAGAAGCTCTTACAGCTGCAGAGAGACAGGAGTTTAAGGGCATCCCCTTAACAACCAGTCCGAGGGTAAGACAGATAGACTCCTCAGTGTTCTTTCAGTCACTCGTTGGGAACCTGGATGACAGGTTGTTCAGAACTGGTTCAAGCAGACACCCTGGCGTATCAGCTGAGAACACCAGTCAGTATACAGATTTGCTTGATCACTTTAAAGTTCTCAATCCAGAAAACTGGCTTGTTCCCTTACATGAGCAGTATGGGGAAGCTTGCATCAAACAGCTCACACTAAGGTTCAGGCTTGACCAAAGGAAAGTGCTTGAGGGCTTCAGGGATTACAAAGACGACTCTAGTGTGATACCTGAAGACTTGTCCCCACTCACATTCTCAGCCTGATCCCTGTGAACAGTGCAGAATGTGAGCAAGGATTCAGCTTAATGAATATCATCATGTGTCCACTGAGATATAGACTCCTGATCGAAAGCATCTCAGCGTTGATGTTTGTTAACCTGAATGGTCCTCCATTGTCAAAGTGGAACCCAATGGCGTAAGTGCAGTCTTGGCTGGTAAAGCACAGAGTAGCTACAGACACACGGACACGCCCCTGCAAGCCATCACCTCAAGTGGACAAAGAGGCACTCTGGGCGTTGTTGTGATATTAATTCATTACAGGCTGCTGGTTTAATGTAGGGAGCTTGTTGAAACCCAACTGTACAGGAGATTCAGAGGGAATCAAGCCTGCACCAGGTTAAAGACTTTTCCCTCTACAGGGCTACATACAGAATACCTTCATGTGAGATGTGAGCCCATGTTCAATTCAACATATTGTATTTGTTTACTTGTTTATCACCTGTGAGAATGTACTTGAACATTCTGCTAGAAAGACAAATACAGGAGCATAATGTGATATCATTATTAGAGCTGCAAAGATTAATCGATTAGTTGTCAACTTTTAAATTAGCATTTTCCAATTGCTAAAACACCATTTTGCAAACTAGGCTTGTTTTATCACTCATCTTTAGTATGCTTGGCCATAATACTAAAATAGTTCAAATTATAGAAAATTCTTCAGATTGTTCACATGCACAGAAGTATTTGCAGATACACACATGCTGTTGAAACATTTATTTTTTAATTTAAATTATTATTAATATTATATATATTATATTATTTTATATTTATTTTTATTTTTCACCAAACAAGTCAGTGCAACATTTGCACAGCAGATATATTTACATTGGACTGAACAAAATTATGCTCTCAAAAAACAGTAAACTGAAAAAGAAAATTGCAGAAAAAATGTACAGAAATGTTGTAAGGTGCTCACCTGTGGTCTTTTCATAGTGCTTACTTCCTGATTGAAGTGGGAACAATGAACCATTGAGGTGTTTGGCCAGGTGACACATATATTGGCCACTTAGCTCATGTAGCGTCATTTTGAATGGCAGTGTTTATATGGCAAACCTGTGACTTTATATCAGATTGTTGTGTCTTATGCAGAAAACTGTGTTCAGTGCATTTAAAAAGTGCCATTTTGAATTGCAAAATGTGTGTAAAGCAGAAAATGTGTTTAGCCTTTTGGAGACTTGAGAAGAGGTTTTGCTCTGTGTGTGTGTGTTAGTTTAAATAATTGTGCTATGCATGTCATTTTAGTGTGTAGTGTGGCGCCAGGTTTTGAGGTTAATGTTGAATACATGCTGTTCATAGGACCCCCCCATACAATTTAGAACAGTTTAGTTTTTTTTGCCTATTCATTATTTTTGTTATTTTAAGATGCATGTAGTTACAGCAAGAAAAGGCTGTCTAGCGATGTTTAAGTCAGTTGCACTTGTTGCCACTAGGCGGCGACATTGACCAGGAAATGGCAGAGTGAACTCTAGGGACAGAACTAACGCAAGTTTTACTTAGTTTTGCGAACGCGTCTGTTAATGTCGGCAGCCATTTCACGTATGGAAACTACAGTGCAACTTATATTGTCTTTCTTCTGTTAATTACAGAAACTGAGTTTTCTTTAAATTAAAATATGTGGCACCAGATTCATCCTTCTGTCGTCAATCTGCACCTGCTACATTAGCAATTGGAAAAAACTGTAATCAACAACTATTTTGATAATCGATTAGTCGGTTTGAGTCATTTTATTAGACAAAAGTAAAACATTCTTTGATTCCAGCTTGTTAAATGTGAATATGTTCTAGTTTCTTCTCTCCTCTGTGACAGTAAACTGAATATCTTTGAGTTGTGGACAAAACAAGACATTTGAGGTTGTCATCCTGGGCTTTTGGGAAACACTGATCCACATTTTTCTGAAATATTGTAGACCAAACAACTAATCGATTAATCGAGAAAATATTCAACAGATTAATCAACTATGAAAATAATCCCAAATCCCTAAACCCTAATCATTATGTACAAGTGCATTGCATTGGAAGCCCTGGATATAAGCCTCCCTCTCTATCTCTCTTAAATATTTTTGTTCTCTCTGTTTTGTCATTTAGTAAACTTTATAGATTTCAACCATATTATTCCTTCTTATGTCTCTTTAACAATAACTTAGATTAATGTATGAATTGAATAGTGATTGTGTGACCTATGATGAGGGAACAACCAGTGCTACCCTTGGTAGTACCATCAAATGATAGCCTATAGCAATGTCATCAGGATACACATACATTGGTAGGCAGTGGCCCACCTTACCGGGTGACCACATCGTGGTCACCAGAATTTATAGTTTACCCACCTCTTTTTTTACCACTACACCTCTGCATACATATATAAAGGGGCACAATCAACCAGACACAATGGGTAATGGTCCTGATAATATATGTGTATATCTGTCCTACTATCCAGGACAGGGAACCCCTCAGATGAAACATTAATACAAAAGGTATATATAAAAAATAATGTACAGAATAAGGGATCACAAAAATCTTAAGAATTCATTCATTATTATAAAGACAGGGTTAGTAACTATTTCCAATATACACTTTTTTATATATATTTTTTGAAATGGTCTTTGCACCCCGAAAGGCAGTAAATAACTTCTGGGATCTGAAAAAGATCTGTCATATGTAGCTGCTGTGATCCTGTAAAAACGCCCACCAATCACTGCCTCATGTTCCGCTTGGAAAGAATCAATGAAATGCCTCCTTGCCCCACTGTGCATACTCTACCCCTCCCGTGTACGAGCCTGAGCTCAAAGCGCATCATCCCCCCAAAGTTACTGCAAGTCTGCTAAAGAATGGAGGAGAAACTAGCAAATTTGCCACTGCCGCGCTTAACGGCAACTGCCCACCCTGCTAAAAAAAAGGCAAAGAAAAGAGACTGAAGCTCTGCTCTGTAGCAGCGGTGCTCGTGCACATCTGCATAGGCGCGGGAAGTGCTGCAGCACCTCCAGCACCCCCTGGTGGCGAAACTTTAAAACTGCGATGACAATAAAATGAAAATGTAAATACATGTTACTATTCTCTTTACTTATATTGATGTATTGTTTGTTTATCTTTAGAGTTTGCTGTACTTTTCCCCTATCCCTTGCTGCAGCAACAGTATGAATTTCCCTGTTGTGGGAATAATAAAGCATTTTGAATCTTGATCTGCCTGCTCACATGTAGCTCTGTGCAGGTAGGACTATATATGAAGCGTGTGCGGAGACCACAGCGACTTTTATAAGTTTCTGAACGTACAGCGACGCTTCCACACAATGCTTCTGTTCATGTAGTCATGCGAATCAGCAGCACCAAGACCTGACAGGGTGAATATGGCAGTAATAACCGGTCTTAATGGAAGGCAAGAGCCGCAGGTTAACGGTGGCGCTTCCCGCCTGATGGAAGTGTGTGTTCGGGGAGAAATAAACACCTTTTACCTTCTGAGTGGAGGGGAGAATAGGGGGGGGGTCCTGCGCTCCCTATGCACTCATACAGTATGGAGATGCAACAACAGTTATTCTCACAAAACAGTGCGTTTATCCACCGAGTCCAAAGCCCCCCAGTTTCCACACTGTCCAACACAGAAAACGTCCAAAAAGTGACAGAGAGAGCCCGCTGAGCTGTTACAGCACGCCGGTACTTTTTCTCCGGTGAAGTGTCTCATTTTGGATGATCTGGATATTCAGGGTCTCATGGCAGAGTTTATCAGCCAAATTCCAGAGCGCAAATCTACGTTTGGTGTACTGAAATCATCGTACGGTGGAGACACGGTGTCTTACATCTCTGCGTCTTTTTCCTGCTGCCATGCAGGCCCAAATGGTAGCCTATTTTTAGCCTAGTATGATTGTGATTTATGTATGCCTATTATCAAGAAACAAATAGTCTGTAACTTTTTAGAATTTGTAACATACTGTCGGAAAAGAAAGATTTTGCATAGTCTGTTACTTTGTGGCACTTTTTTTGGCCGTTATGCGGTTTATGAACACTTAATCTACTTGTGGTTGTTTTAAAATAAACATATATTGTCATCTAGACAACCGATCCTGGTGCGTCAAGCTCCTTGTTTTAACAGACATTTTGATTGTGCATCATACATGTATTGCTAATAATATATAATTTACATTAGTTGCACTATATAAATAACATTTTAGTTTATATGCACACATTCACACAGATATTTAGATAGGCCTACTTTTTTCATCGCTGGTTTTTGGAGTTCGCTGTGCAGTATGCCCTATGTTGGGATATAGTTTGTAAGCACCGTCAGCTCAGCTGTACTTCGTGGAGGGGAGGGGCGAGTGAGTTTTTAAAAGGAGACAGAGGTAGAGTGCTCTGCAGAATGCAGAGCCTGTGTAACATAGTATCTTTAGACTCTACGTGGACCGTGGACCCCCACCAGCACCCCCTACCGAAAATATCTTCCCGCGCCTCTGCACGTCTGTGTGTGGGTCGGGGGAGGGGTTAGACAGAGCACAGAGGAGATGCTACTTTCAAATCTGGCTAGTTTTTTAACATTACCAACCCCTCAAATGTCTCACTGATCCAATGTGTTCTTCAGACTGTGTGACAACCCTCTGCTGGAGTCTGGAGGCTGCACCCTGCTGGAGGTTTTGCCAGAGAACCAGTCCCTAACACACCTGTCCCTGATGCACACTGGGCTGGGGGACCAGGGTGCCTTGAAGCTGGCTGAGAGGCTCCAGCAGCACACGGGGCTCCAGGAGCTCAACGTGGCCTACAACAACATCGGAGACAACGCTGCTCTGACTCTAGTGGACGCCTGCAGGGAACACCCCAGCATTCACACTGTGCAGTAAGCAGCTCTTCACTACATCCACAGCTGTGTATACTCGCATCATATATGCTGTACATACATACACAATATATGCATATTTACACGGACACAAAAATGCTACAGTCTGTCCCCCTCAAAGCTTTTAATGTGACGTGTAGTGTAGAAACTAAATGCTGCCTCAACATATTTGCTGAAACAGTAAGCATAGCAGTCCAAGACAAGCCAAAGTCTGCAGGCTTCATAACACAGACACGGCTCAGAGATGTACTTTGGCCCTAAATCATAAAAATGCTTTATAAGGGGGCTTTCACACCTCGAAGTCTGAAACAAGGTCTGGACCAAGGTTCATGTTTTTGCTTTTGATCCAGTTAGTTTTGGTTTCACGCTGCAGTTATGCAAGCTAACTAAATAACTATACATGACAAAAGTACGTCCTGTCGTCATCACATATGTGAGCCGCGTCTCCCGACCGTTGTAATTGATTAGATTGTAGACTGGCATCCCCGTCCTCTCGTATCCTCTCTATGTGTCAGAGTTTTTCCAGCTGACCGCTGCTCTCCCCGTGCTGCCACAGCTCTTTTTGTTTTGTTGCGTTGTTGAGAAGCAAGACACGGGAACTTAACTTGGGGTTTGAAGAGCTGCAGCATTTATTCAGAGACAAACTGAAACCTACACTGTACATATACTACCACTTAACTGCTAATTTATTCTAGCCGACTGAGCGCTGGCACGTACAGTAATCACTGAGCTATTCCTTAAAGGAGCTTCCCCGGTCTTATACCATGATGATAGCCTGCCAGAGCTTCCTGTATTTGGTCCAAAAGTCCGAACCATCCAAAAAATGCT
The DNA here is from genome assembly GCF_031162955.1 of Sander vitreus. Lineage (NCBI taxonomy): Eukaryota > Metazoa > Chordata > Actinopteri > Perciformes > Percidae > Sander > Sander vitreus. The sequence continues at coordinate 5,852,664 of NC_135857.1, forward strand.
TTCACACTAGAAACTAACCGGACCATGGTTCAGCTTGATCCGGACTGAGACTACCTCTTTTGGTCAGACCAAATTTCGGCCGTTTGGTCTGGACCGGGGTCCGGGGCATACCTGCTAACACTCCTGTTTTTCCCGGGTTTCTCCCGTTTTTTAGCCCTATCTCCCAGACCCCTCCCGGTTTGTATTTCTCCCGGGAAACAACAACAAATAATTTGCATGGCCCAAACTCCTTTATAAATAATCGGACCAATATGTTTGTCTAATGTTGACCAGTTGCCAGATCTTGTATGAAACGCATCCTATTCACACACACCATATACAATTTTCAACCCATTTGTCACCTCAACCTGGCAACCTAAAACCCAGTTGTGCAGTTGATCTCTGTGCAAGCTTTGCAGAAAGTTCAGACCCGAAAGCGAGCCGATAAAAATTGCAGGTGAAGGCGTTGTTCCCGCAAAGAAATGGAAATATAGCTGTAAATTTCAACAGTGTTGGGCACAACAATTTACATGCATCTTACCTGGTCATATCGTCAACCTCCACGCTTTGTATAAGGTGTGTCGCATTGATTTGTAGCGCACGGCGGGAAAAATGACATTACCCAGCACATTAAAACACAGCGGCACCATTACGCAGAAGTGGCACATAAGGGCACACAGACAATTTCATCCTTCATCACGAAAGGACAGACAGAGGCAGAAAACGTGAGGCAAGCTGAACTTAAGATGGCAATGTTGGTAACACAGAAAAATTTTCCTTTTGCGGTTTGTGACGGCTTCACTGCGAGTGTGGCAGGGATGTTCCCTGATATTAATAAATGAAGTTATATTTTCATTTATATTGCAATGTAAATAATACAGTGTGTGTTGATGTAGTGTCTTGTGTCTTTGTGTAGCTTGTATCTGAACCCCCTCAGTGATGTGGGGAAACAGGCCCTGTATGTTAGAGGTGTTCCCAAGAGCCAGAGCGGTCTGAGGGTCAAGGTCCTGGCTTCAGTCACTGAAGGCTCAGACATCTCCGAGAACTGGCACCCCATCCTCGATGTGATACGAGAGAATGCCTCGTCCTGGGACCGCCAGCGTGTCAAGCAGCAGCTTCAGGTACACTATGCAGTGAAATTAGGGAAAAACCTCAGGATGACAGAAAGAGGAAAGTCCAAAACTGAGGAACATAAGTAAGGGTTAATGCCCGACAAGGTGTCCATTATTTCATCCACGAGATATTTATATAATCCGCTCAGCTCAGAGAACCCCTTAGGTCAGACAGCTACGAGCCAGAAAGCTAACGCTATGCTAGCAAGTTTCAAAGTCAACTAGAACTGCAAGCAGTTTTGACGGGGTCCAAGACTCCTCGGCGCAAGTTGCCCCAGACGCAACGTAGCAAAATTCTTTTAATAACTTTTAGTCACGTCCATCTGGAGATGCTAGGTAGCAGGTTTTGTGCAGATCTGTCGCACGGCCTAGGAGGAGTTTGGAAAAGTTGGGTTTGCACATTGCACGATATTAGCAGAATTGGGCGTGGCCTATATCATGTAATTCAGCTTGAGTCAAGGATCACGTGGACTGACCGAGCCTGGTGTAAACATTCATATGAAAGTCAGAAACAAATCACACAAACTAAAGTGCAGCTTGCAGAAATATAAAAACAAATATGTGGCTTTACCAGTAGTATTTAGATTATTTAATTGATTGCACTTTTTAAACACTGTTACTTGACAGTTAAATAAGTAAAAAGAATATATACAACGGTGTATTTTTTTTTTACAGCGCACATAGAGGAGCTGCCTCCAGCCCCTCCCCCACATGAAGTTGCATGCATGACAGCATCAGCGTTGCACTTGCTCAGAGAGGCTATCGTTACGTTAGTAGTAGCATGCTGCTGGTGGTCTTGCCGTGGGATTAACTGTACTAATAAAACCGTTGAAACAACGCGGCTGTGAAAGCTCCCCGAACGTCATTTATCAGAGTTTGGTTGTTACCCCTCTCCGCGGCGGTCTCCTCCACTCCATATCTTTATAATGGAGCTAGCTAACTGGAGCTAACCGCTAATCAGAGGTAATCGTTGTTAACCGAGCCTTCAGTTCTGTGTGCCTGTATTCATTAACTGCATGTATGGACTCGAGCCCGAATAAAACCCTTCATTTTATTAAAATGGCTGTACAAGTTTTAAACTACAACTCAGAGTTGTTTGAATGACAGAAATCTGCTCAAGGTACGGCGTAGCGTTAGCGTGCCAAGTTGATGCTTTCTCTGTGGAGTGCAGACTGATTTGCTCTCGCGAGTCACGTGACCAAATCGCAGCCTTTGCGATTAGGAAATCGCGTTTTAACGTATCGCGATATTATTGCAAATGCAAATTGTGAAATCTTTCAGCCCTAGTTGCCGATTAATTTAACAGTTGACAACTAATCCATTCATCTTTGCAGCTCTTGCGCCATCCTGTAGTGTTCTCGGGACAAAGCACTGAACTTGTTAGTAAGTGTCCTGTGTCACTTTTTAATGGACACCCTGCAACCAATCAGAATTGAGTATTTAGCCAGCATAAAAAAACTCAACTCTTACACAATGGTAAAGCATGACTATAGCAAAGAGCAACATTCCATTAATCGTTAATTAAAAAGAAAAAGGTGTGAATACAAAAATATTCCTACATGAGGTCCATTGAGATGGCATGTGGCTCAGAGTGTAGATAGGGTCGGCTCTCAACCACTAGATTGGCAGTTCGATCCTGGCCTCCTCCAGCCACATGTCAAAGTGTCCCTGAGCAAGACACTGAAGCCTGAGTTACTCTCCGGGCGCTGTAAATGTAGCTGTCTACTGCTCCTAATGCTTAGGATGGATTAAAATGCACTAATTGAATTTCACTACATTGTACTGTCAGTTGTATGTGACATATAAGAATAAAGTTTGTGTTGTTAGGTGTGTGTCAGTCACACAGTCTCCCTATGTGCAGGTTTTCCTCCAGGATCTGGAGTGGGGCCGTCGGCAGCAGCAGAGCTTCTGGAAAAGGCTGCACTTCCGCAGGGTGGAGAAGGGTGTCCGGCAGACTCTACACATGCTTGAGAAGGACACTCTACCTCCATCCACATGAAACCGCAAATAACCAATAAACACCAAAAAGTGAAAGGGCAGTATATGTTTTCAGCAGCATATCAGGTTTAAAACTGAGTGTGTCCACACAGGAGAAACATCTGCAGCTAGTCTAAACTGGAGGTCCAGGAGGTACATTTTCATTATTGTAACAGAGAAGACTTCATTCAACATTTACAAAGCAGCTTAAAGACATCCCTGACTTTGTTTTTCATACATAATGTAACCCTGATTCAGTCAGGACACTCGCAGGTTTTAACCAGTTATTGCACATACTGTATATATTAGGGCTGTCAATCGATTCAAATATTTAATTGCAATTAATCGCATGATTGGTAACTTGCGATTATTAGCAAATCATTCGCACATTTTTGATCTGTTCAAAACTTTAAAAGGGATTTATTTTTTTCAAGTTTTTAATGCTCAAGAGCTATTTGAGACTGGACGTACTCTAGTGGTAACTCAGTTCACATCAACAGTTCATGCATATAACTTTAGTCTGGTGGAGAGAACCATCTGGAAGGGCTTTGGATCTCAACTTGCCATTCAAAAACCCTTTTTTTTTTTTATTCAGAAAAAAAACCACACACACCAGTGTTTCCTCTATGTTGATTTTGTAGTGGCGGCCGCAGAAATAGGGCTGCACAAAAGGCCGTCTATCAGCAGTGATTGTTAAAGTGCATGTCGGAGAATAGCGCAGACACACGCTTCACATCGCGAGTGGGCATGCGCGCCACTTGGCGGAAAAGGGAGAGAAAGAAAAATAAAAAGAGACTGCCGCTGTACGGAAGATAGCTAGCCAGTTGAAATTGCGTGTGTGTCGTATAACTTATGTTGTCAGTTCATTTAAGCCTGTTATTGTATTAGTCTATAGTTCTTGCAAATTAAAATTTAGTTAACTGGTGATTTTCGTTGTTTGTATTCTTCACCTGCTAGCTAAATTGCACATGGCTGTTGATTCGATAATAATAGCGATTGCTGAACGCCCTTGCTCACATTTGTATTTTAGGTGCATTATTTACATGCTGAAGTAGTTACACTGCATTAAGATAATGTAATTAATAGTGGGTTTATTGTTATTATTTGCTATATATAATTCCTATGCATTGTGTATGGTAGCCTCCATCCATCTTCGTCCGCTTATCCGGGGTCGGGTCGCGGGGGTAGCAGCTCCAGCAGGAGACCGCAAACTTCCCTTTCCCGAGCCACATTAACCAGCTCCGACTGGGGGATCCCGAGGCGTTCCCAGGCCAGGTTGGAGATATAATCCCTCCACCTAGCCCTGGGTCTTCCCCGGGGCCAGACTCCCAGCTGGACGTGCCTGGAACACCTCCCTAGGGAGGCGCCCAGGGGGCATCCTTACCAGATGCCCGAACCACCTCAACTGGCTCCTTTCGACGCAAAGGAGCAGCGGCTCTACTCCGAGCTCCTCACGGATAACTGAGCTTCTCACCCTATCTCTAAGGGAGACGCCAGCTACCCTCCTGAGGAAACCCATTTCGGCCGCTTGTACCCTGGATCTTGTTCTTTCAGTCATGACCCAGCCTTTATGACCATAGGTGAGGGTAGGAACAAAAACTGACCGGTAGATTGAGAGCTTTGCCTTCTGGTTCAGCTCTCTTTTCGTCACAACGGTGCGGTAAATTGAATGTAATACCGCACCCGCTGTGCCGATTCTCCGACCAATCTCCCGCTCCATTGTCCCCTCACTCGCGAACAAGATCCCAAGGTACTTGAACTCCTTCACTTGGGGTAAGGACTCATTCCCTACCTGGAGAAGGCACTCCATCGGTTTCCTGCTGAGAACCATGGCCTCCGATTTAGAGGTGCTGATCCTCATCCCAGCTGCTTCACACTCGGCTGCGAACCGATCCAGTGAGTGCTGAAGGTCACAGGCCGATGATGCCATCAGGACCACATCATCTGCGAAAAGCAGCGATGAGATCCCCAGCCCACCGAACTGCAACCCCTCTCCACCCCGACTACGCCTCGATATCCTGTCCATAAATACTACAAACAGGATTGGTGACAAAGCGCAGCCCTGGCGTAGGCCAACTCTCACCTGAAACGAGTCCGACTTACTGCCGAGAACCCGGACACAGCTCTCGCTTTGGTTGTACAGAGATTGGATGGCCCTGAGAAGGGACCCCCTCATCCCGTACTCCCGCAGCACCTCCCACAGTATCTCCCGGGGCACCCGGTCATATGCCTTCTCCAGATCCACAAAACACACGTTGGGCATACTCCCAGGCTCCCTCCAGGATCCTTGCGAGAGTAAAGATCTGGTCCGTTGTTCCACGACCAGGACGGAATCTGCATTGTTCCTCTTCAACCTGAGGTTCGACTATCGACCGAACCCTCCTTTCCAGCACCTTGGAGTAGACTTTACCGAGGAGGCTGAGAAGTGTGATACCCCTGTAATTGGCACACACCCTCTGGTCCCCCTTTTTAAAAAGGGGAACCACCACCCTAGTCTGCCACTCCTTAGGCACCGTCCCAGACTTCCACGCAATGTTGAAGAGGCGTGTCAACCAAGACAACCCCTCCACACCCAGAGCCTTAAGCATTTCTGGACGGATCTCATCAATTCCTGGGGCTTTGCCACTGTGGAGTTGTTTAACTACCTCAGCAACCTCCACTAGGGAAATTGACGACAATCCTCCATCATCCTCCAGCTCTGCCTCTACCATAGAGGGCGTATTGGTCGGATTTAGGAGTTCCTCAAAGTGCTCCTTCCACCGCCCTATTACCTCCTCAGTTGAGGTCAACAGCGTTCCATCCTTACTGTACACAGCTTGGATGGTTCTCCGCTTCCCCCTCCTGAGGTGGTGAACGGTTTTCCAGAAGCACCTTGGTGCCGACCGAAAGTCCTTCTCCATGTCTTCTCCGAACTTCTCCCACACCCGCTGCTTTGCCTCTTTCACGGCAGAGGCTGCAGCCCTTCGGGCCCTTCGGTACATTGCAACTGCCTCCGGAGTCCTCTGGGATAACATATCCCGGAAAGACTCCTTCTTCAGTCGGACGGCTTCCCTGACCACAGGTGTCCACCGCGGTGTTCATGGGTTACCGCCCCTTGAGGCACCTAAGACCCTAAGACCACAGCTCCTCACCGCAGCTTCAGCAATGGAAACTTTGAACATTGTCCACTCGGGTTCAATGCCCCCAGCCTCCACAGGGATGCACGAAAAGCTCCGCCGGAGGTGTGAGTTGAAAGTCTGTCGGACAGGGGCCTCCTCCAGACGTTCCCAATTTACCCGCTTTTGGGCTTACCAGGTCTGTCCAGAATCTTCCCTCTGACCCAACTCACCACCAGATGGTGATCGGTTGACAGCTCCGCCCCTCTCTTCACCCGAGTGTCCAAAACATACGGCCTCAGATCAGATGAAACGATTATAAAATCGATCATTGACCTTTGGCCTAGGGTGCTCTGGTACCAAGTACACTTATGAGCATCCCTATGTTCGAACATGGTGTTCGTTATAGACAATCCATGACTAGCACAGAAGTCCAACAACAAACAACCACTCTGGTTTAGATGAGGGAGGCCGTTCCTCCCAATCACGCCTCTCCATGTGTCTCCATCATTGCCCACGTGCGCGTTGAAGTCCCCCAGCAGAACTATGGAGTCCCCGACTGGAGCCCCATGCAGGACTCCACTCAAGGTCTCCAAGAAGGCCGAATACTCCGAACTCTTGTTTGGTGCATATGCACAAACAACAGTCAGAGTTTTCCTCCCCACAACCCGCAGGCGTAGGGAGGCGACCCTCTCGTCCACCGGGTTAAACTCCAACATAGCGGCACTCAGCCGGGGGCTTGTGAGTTCCTCCGGGCAGGGTCACTCCATCTCTACCTCGGTCACTCATAGGGTTTTTGAACCATTCTTTGTCTGGCCCCTCACCTGAGACCACTTTGCCTTGGGAGACCCTACCAGGAGCACAAAGCTCCAGACAACACAGCCCTCAGGTTCATAGGGACACACAAACCTCTCCACCACGATAAGGTGATGGTCCCCGGAGAGGTGTATGGTAGCCTTTACAATGTTATTTATTTCTTTGCAGAACCACACACACACACACACACACAACCATACCAAAGCTATCCCTGCCCATGTTTCTACTGTTGCTTGATCTTAATGAAGCATCAAAAGATCAAAAAATGAGTGCCGTTAAAAGGAATTTGCATTAATTTGTTATTTTCACGTTCATTTTGACAGCCCTAATATATGAAATAGGAAAATGTGATTGGTGCCTCCCTAATATCTTCCATATTTTTGGCTGTCATTTTATTTGGAGCCACATGCAGCCACATCATGCATCCTTTTCTGATGTTACTATATTCTGTGTTTTATTCTTTTAATTGTATGTTATGTTTTGTTTCATTCTTGGTTCTTGTTGTAAGGCACTTTGGATTCCTGCTGGTTGCTGTAAAGCGCTATAAAAATAAATGTTGATTGATTGACATCTATGCAAAACCATATTAATACCTTTTGACATGTACTTTTACGGCTAGTCTATATCCTTCGCGTTCCTCTTCCGGGATTGTTCCGGTCCTGCAGGGAATTCCGCCGGATGCATGTATTTTCTCTTTCCTTCCGCTTTGTGTTGGGATTTAAAATTCGGTGGATTTATGAGGACTATGTGTACTGCTCCTCAGATCTCTGCAGGGTAAATTGCGACAGCTAGCTAGACTATCTGTCCAATCTGAGTTTTCTCTCGCACGACTATTTTGCAGCGGCTCTGTGCAGAGTTTAGCACCGCCCATGACGGTTCTGATTGGTTTAAAGAAATGCCATTAAACCAGAGCACGTTTTCCTCCCATCCCCGAATACTATGTGGAGTAACCAGACCCTCCTCCAAGGCTACTATCAAAGCGAGACTATTTTACGGCAAACAAAGTGTGCACTATATTGTTTTGGGACTATTTATTCCAGCAGATTAAATACATGTATTGTACTGTGTTTGCATTTAAGTGTAATCTGTCTTTGCTGTTTTTCTCTGCTGCCAACAGATTTGTTTTTCTCTGATATTTTCAATAGCCTTATTTCAACACCAACAGGGGTGCTGTAGTTTGGTAATGTGTGTTGGTTGTGGTAATGAGTGTTCAACCTCCATACTTATTTTGGTACCGACGGTATTGTATCGTAGCAACAAGTACCAAATCCTGGCATTAAATGTGTAGTTGGAGTTTTTTTTTTTTTACTTGAAGGTGTACTTTATTGATCCATCTTGGGTAAATTCAGTTTTTCTTTTCTTTTTTATATGTTTTTTTTTTTCTTTTGTTTGAGTGATGTGACTGCCATTTGGGGGTTTGGTTCAGTGCCTTGCTGAAGGACTTTGCAGCAGTGCCCAGGAGGTGAACTGGCACCTCCCCAGCTACTGCTTACCTCCTCTTGGTGGGAACAGGAGGGTCGCAGGTTCAAGTCCCTGTTCAGACCAAGTGTGGACCGGTAGCAGGAGAGGTGATAGTTCACCTCCTGGAGCAAGGCACTGAACCCCCGACTGCTGGGAGTGCCTGTCATGGGCAGCCCCTTCATCTCTTCATTGGTGCATGTATAGGTTGCTGTAGCAGTCATTTTGTACACTGTAAAAAAAACTTGCCAAATGTAGTTGTATCTGAGGTTCAAATTCAAATGAGCTCCTACCTAAAGAAGAGTCAGAGTCAAATATCCTGATGACTTTTATCCTTTTACTTGTTATTGGCATGTTGGCATGTGTGTGTATTTCAAGCCTGTGTGTAATGTGTGTAAGAGTTTCTGCTGGACATTTTTTTTTTTAAATGCCATGTTTAAAATATTTAATCTCAGATGTCTGTCTGTCTAAGAACAGAATGATAGGATGCATGTTCTGTGCTGTATATGACTGATCAGTGCTGTTATATTGGTGATTGCGTGAAATTAAAACGTTGCGCATTAAATGTAAGACTGCAATCAGTGTTCTCTTAATTACTGTTGTTTAAAGCATATTTATAAGATGAATTATAAATTGAGGTAACTGTCTTAAAATTGCATTCGTTTTGCAAATATTTATTATTTAAACCAAAATATTGGACAAATGAAAATTAACATAAAGGTCAGGGGATTGCCAAAGTTATTACAAATAACAAATGTCTTAACCAAATGGCAATCCATCCAGTAGAGATTTCAGTCTTGGTCTGTACTTTGCTTGTAAAATAATTTCAAAAAGCACGTACATATTGAATGTCAAGACTTTTGCACAAATTCTTTCAATACAAATATTTGAAAGATATATTTCAGTCTGAAGGACTAATGTCACCCTGATGGTGGTGCTAGATAACAAGTAAAAGGATCAAAGTCATCAGGATATGTGACTGACTCTCTAAGATATTTCAACAACTACATTTGGCAAGTTTTCTTACACTACACAAAATGACTGCTGCAGTAGATTTACATTGTTAGAGATTTAACACACCCTCAGTAATGCTGTCAACAGTCAACACACACTTTACATAACAGTGCATTATATAGTCTCTACACAGCGAAGTACTCACATCTTTTGCTATAAAAAAGTACAGTAGTCATGTATTCAAAATAAGTAAAAGTACAGAAGTATAATCAGCATAATATAAGTATGAAAGTAAAAACTCTACTGGAAAACAGTGTCCCTTTTAACTGATATATTATTCTGTCTAACATTAGATTTTTAATGCTGATCCATCACTGTAAGCATAACTTTACTGTTGTAACTGCTTGAGGTGTAGAGATGGGCCCCAATATAAGGGAAAAGAAAAGCCAAAGTCCTGCTACACAAATTTGTAATATATTTTTTGTTTTTTTCTCAAATAATTTTTTGTGTGAAACAAATCATTTTATCTCTGGGCTTTAAACTATAATTTAAATGAAGCCATTCGAGAAGAGGGAAATGTTTCTCAGTTTTCAAAGAGTAAGAGAGAAGTTAAGGCTGGCTGTCTCCTGTGGCTCTATTAAGGTTAGAAGGAGTCGACTGTCAGTAAAATAACACAATAACCAATCTGTTTCTTTCATTTCAATTTGTGGCGTTTCGTTTAGGATTTATTTTATCATGGCTTATTTGATTTATTTTCTAACTGTCCTCTAAGACAAAAGTTGCAATGAGTTGTTTTAGTATCATTTATTTTAGTACTTGCATACACAGAAGAAAAATAGTTTCTCATCAGTTAGTCACAATGCAATTAATAAAACAGAAATAAATACTCATAAGTTAAATGTCTTAACTAAAATAGAGAAAAAAACAAACATTCAGACATTTGTAGGCCTTGCAGCTCCAGAACCAGGAAGTGATGCCGTAGGTCAGTGTGCTTTCAGTGGGCCCCTGTGGAAGGTGCTAAGGCTTCCCTGAGTCTCCGGAGGTTCTGCTGGTCTCTTCTAAAGACTGCTGTGGTGTTGTTGGATGAGGTCAGGTGGTCCACCAGGTGAACTGCTGACCATCTCCACAGCAGCACCATCTCTGTGCAGCGGTGTATGATGGGGTTTGCCAGCCATCCTGAAATCAATCACCATCTCCTTCATTTTGTCCAAGCTGAGGTCATGAGATAGATTATATTTTAAGGCTATGCCTGGATTATATTTGTTTTGGTTGACAGTAAAATTGTCTTTCTTGCAAATATGAAGGGTTAAATTCCTGATTACAATTTGTACATTTCTTATCTGTTATTGATATAATATTTGATGAATTGTAACATAACTGTTGTGACATATTCCCTGTTCTGCCCAACAGAACCTCGTAAGGTTAGTCTCTGGACCCAACCCAAAAAACACGGTGAACACGTATCAATAGATTAAAAAATAACGTGACATTTACACGAACTGCCGTGAGACCGGGCAGGACATGACCTGTCCTCTGGAGGACATAGCCACACCACCGCCGCTCCGTGGGTTGTTATTGGGATGATTATCACAGAAGCCTGTCTAAATACACTCACCGGACGGCAGCTAGCAGCTAACGACTATCAGCTAGCAGGCCAAGCTAGCTACCGGCAGGATCACGACAGGGACCAGGGTACGTGAATTTAAACAATGTCTGAGTTGAAAATGCATCTTGTTGACACGTAAGGGCCCTGTTCATGTGGCACAGACATATTAATTGCATTTTTTGTCTGTTAAGAGGCACAAAGGCACTCTAAAACTTGCCCCGACAACTGCTGCTCAGGGGACGCTTGTAGTACGTAGCTGCAGCTACTCCGTGTTGCCTGCACTGATTCGGATCAGAGTTTTTTCTATCGAAAGTACTCGCGTAGCTATAGCGATCAAGATTAACGTAAAAATTGGCCGGAATTCTCCTTTAATGTGATATTTGCAACGGCAATGTACCGCAGACCTCTCAATATTTCCCAACGTTTGCCTCCCCACCGTTACGCTTTGGGTCTCGCTTTCACACGCTCCCCGGGTCGCCGGGGGTGACTTGTGTCGGGGGCGACACGCGCTGGGAGGCATGGACCCCGTCATAACTGCTTGCAGTTCTAGTTTCAGTTTCAATATGCTACCGTATAAATCAGGGGTGGGGAACCTTTTTCCTATCAAGGGCCATTTTAATTTTTGTAACATCATTTGAGGGCCATACTTAATCAGTGTTCGAACTATACCGTGGCCTTTGGGGGAGTCCAGGTGGGGGGGGTCGTGCACTTGCGACTTAAAATGACTTACAAGACATAGACTTAGACTTCTCTTTATTGATCCTTTTGGGATGACTCCGGCAAGGAAATTAGATTTCCAGCAGCAGATTTTAGCAGCATATAAAAAACACTCTTTAAATAAAGAGGTATAAAAAATACAGTATAAGAATAACAATGACAATAAACTTTTAGCTAAATATTTTTTACAAAAAGTAAACAAACAGTAAACTACAGATAAATAAAGATAAATATATAGATATATAGGACTATGTATGGTATTGTGTTATTGTACAGTTAATAAATAAATGACATTTAGCATAAATTAGCAGTTAGAGTGTCCAGGTATGTATGTGAGTAGATTATTAATTTATTGCACAGTGAATAAAAAAAAGAACAGCACCTGTTCTGTTCTGTCCTCTTTACCCTATTTATTCTATTTCCTCCTCCCCCGAGTGAGGAGTTGTAGAGTATGATGGCATGAGGGACACAGGAGTTCTTGAGTCTGTTGGTCCTACACTTGGGAAGGAGCAGCCTTCCACTGAACAGGCTCCTCTGGTTGCTGATGACGGTGTGCAGGGGGTGGCTGGCATTGTCAGTAATGTCCAGCAGTTTGTCCAGTGTCCTCCTCTCTGCCACCGTCAACAGTGAGTCCAGCTTCATGCCGACCACAGAGCCGGCCCGTCTGATCAGTTTATCCAGTCTGGAGGTGTCCTTCTTGGATATGCTGCCCCCCGAGCACACCACAGTGTAGAAGAGGGGCGCTGGTAACCACAGACTGGTAAAACATCAACAGCAGTTTGCTGCAGATGTTGAAAGACCGCAGTCTCCTCAGGAAGTACAACTCGCTGGGCCTGTTCTTCTTGGGAACCAGAACGATGCAAGATGTCTTCCAGAGGGTGGGAACAAAGACAAAGTAGGGTACAAAGATAGGCTACATAACAGTTACAAGTGGATTGCAGCACTATACAGAATTTACCCTATTATACTTTATCGACAGGAATTGATAGGTCAAACACCCAACAGCCAGCCACAAATAGTCTATAAACAAAGCATCAGGCTGTCTTTGAGATTTCACATGAACGACGGTTAAAGTTACTCAGGCTACCGAAGAATACCATAATTCCTCCGTTAGATTAGGCCTAAGCGACGCACCCCAAGCATCTATTCTTAACCATTTTACCAGCAGTGTGTTAGCATTTGAACAAAGTGCTGTGTGTCCACAGTGTGTGCAGACTGTAGTTACAGTATTGCCTGAGGCCTTTTGGAGGAGCAACACTTAGGTTTTAGTTTGTGATCTCCCTGCAGGGGAAACGGTCTCTAACATGTTCCATTTAAGCTTCAACTTTACTCTGCAAACAAAAGTGTATTGGGAGTTGCACCTGGAATTGCCTCCAGCCTGAAAATCAACAACAAGAACTTTGCTATTAAAATGTGAAAAGGTGAAGTGAAAAACATGCAGCTGTTACTTGCATCTATTATGAATAAAACCAAGGGCTACATCCAATGGCCAAGTGTGACTTTGCTCAAGATGCAAAGGCGTTATACTGTCAGCTATTCCATCAATCAATAGATAATATCTCTCAAGGGTTAAAGATGACACAAGGGTTTACAAACACCCCCCCCCCCAAAATTTCACAAATCACTTTTTCAGGGGAGCCCATGTCTTCTTAAGGGGAGCCGAGCTCCCCCTAGCTCCCCCGTAGTTCGCACCCTGTACTTAATTATTGAACACATACCACTAACCTCCCTAATGCAATGCTTGGAATTGCTTCTCTTTCGCGAGCTGTTTGGTGTCAGATGGCCGTTATGATGATGCTACTCACAGCTGGTTTTCCAAGTTTGGGTCAGTCAATCGAGTCTTTGCAAGAATCAGTTTTGAAAAGATCTGCTCACAGCACTAGGTTTTCCCAAACAGAGATGCAAAGTTCAGTGCATGTCTCCTCAGAATGGGAGAATCCTTGGGACGTACATACAGTTTAAGGAACCCAAGCAGAGGAAGCAAAGGGAGGAGGCAGAGGGAGCTCAATGCTAGGAGGTTGTACTTTCCTTTGAGTTCGTCATTGCAATGCAGCTCAGTTGTTTCGTGTTGTAAGTTGCCATGGACATCAGATGGTTCTTTAAACAGCGTAGCAAATATCTTCAGTTTCTTTTGTTTACTTTTCATGTCCTGAACCTCTTGCCAAATGCCTGAAGCAGTTTTTCACACTCACTAGCCTATTCAGATAGCCTATTTTGTTCTTGCAGAATAGGGAAATGCACAGTGTTGCTCTTTTCCAGTTGCGGATGCCACAGTTGTAATTTCACTTCAAATGATTTCACATTTGAAAGCAGAGAGCTGAGAAGTTTAGGACCTTGGAGCTTGACGTTCAGCTCTGACAGGTACTTGGTTTGGTACGTAGATTTCCCCCCCAAAAACGCTCGTCTAAACGCGGAATAAAAAGTGATAACGCAATGCCACTATTGCATTTTCTCTTCAGATTGTTTACGTCTAAACATAGCCTCAGATGACTGAGTTTTTTTTTTTAACCAGTGCAGTTAATCCCTTTTGCGGGCCAAGCATGGCTGGAGCTCCATCTGTGGCAAGGCCACTTAACTTTTCAAATAGTAACAAAACAACTTGCTTAAACAAATATTTACCTTTGTTCATGGCCTGCAGATTCCTCAGTCGTATCAAATTCAGCAGTAATCCCACACAAAAATGGCTAGTTGGGCGGTATTTGTCATGTCTGTTGTTTCATCGCAGGCCAGAGAGAAAAACTGACTTTTTTATTGCAGTGTCCTTCAATGTTGTTTCAATGTATTCTGCCATATCACTAATTTGTTGTGCAACGATTATTCGAGATAAACTGAACCTTTGGAACTGTTTTACTTTGTCTGGTGCTAGCAGCTCCACAGCAGTAACAAGGCACTATTTCACGATCTCCTTCTGAATAAGGTTTCAGCTTCTTAGCTATGAGCTTACTTACCACAAAACTAGTGTGCTTAACACTGTCTCTGTCGGAATCCGGTCTGTCCTTGCAACTCATCCAGTTCAGCATGTTTTGAGCTGTAATGACGCCCAACATTGGCTTTTTAGGTACACTGGCATGCCTTTCACTTCAACAAGAAAATAATTTTTTTGTCAATTTGTCTTGAAAAACACAACATTCTGCATCTACTTTACTTTTCTCAACAGTCGTCATTATGCATAACAGTGATGACACAAAAGGTTACTACGATTACGTACCTGTTGCGTTCAGGTTCACTGTGACCCGGACAGGCATACAGTCGGAAGGGACCACCCAGAAACCTGAGTCTGTTATGTTATTTTATATTATTGACTATTTTATGTATAATTAATTGCTGTCTAGAGATATTTTTGTATTTGAGTTATTTTTATTAATTCTGAATTGACTTGTGGGCGGCATACGGCCTGGAGGCCGGAAATTCCCCACTCCTTGTATGAACCAATACAGTGATAGAGAATTGAAGATGAAATTTATATTAGACCAACGCAATGTCAACCTTCTATTATGGTTGTTAATTGGTTGGATAAGAGGATCTGATCAGCTATAATTGGTGCTCACCCCAGCTCTCTGCTGTTGTGATCAATGGGAAGAGGCATTTTTTATCTCTTGTCTAGGCAGCACTTCCACTTTGAGAGCTTGTTTGATACATGGTTTAATTTCTCATGTGATGACAGCTGACCAATGTACCAACATTATAAGCTAAATTGTAACAGTGTTTTCTCTTCCACCATAATGTGTCACTTTCAGCACACAGCTTTCCTCTACCAGTCAGTCAATGTTTAACCTAGATGACTGTGGAGAAAGGAGTCGCTATCGTATCTGCTGAAGGAGGCTTTTATTGTCTGTGTGTGCTGTGAACCACAGCGTCTCAGTCTGAGCAGGAACACACACACACACACACCCTCGGGACTCCATGAGGTCCTCCACAGGTAGGCTCTTTCTCTTTCTCCTTGACAAACTAATGACTATTTATGATTTGACTAATACAATCCATGACTCGGTCTTGACATAACGCACTTGTGGAGAAGTCTTCATGGCTCTGTTGGTAACTATTACTTGTGTGCTATATTTGAAAGTAAAATATTTGTGCATGCTTGTTCTTATGATGTTTTAGGAACTGTTTGGTCTGTTGTCTGAAATCTGCTAGGTGCTACACTACACCACTTCTTTTGATCTAACGCCACACAGTGACTCCAATTGTTTTCCTCCTAGTTAAACATTGCCCATCCAAAGTCCTTGTCTGGATACATTTTTACAACACTGAGGCTTTTACAATTTCTAATAGAGACCTCTGGAGAGAAGAAACCACTGAGAGCAGATTCTTTTTGTTTTTGTCAACACATTCCATGTACACTGTCCTGCTGCCACAAATACTCACTAAAGCATTGAATGTAGATTCATCAGTCACTCAAAATAGTACCCAACAAGTATTTTTAGGAAATCAGTCTTTTAAAGAAAACTATTTGTTTTTAAAGATTTTTGTCTTCGATAGGAACCAATGGGCTTGGACCTGAGAGCCACAGACAGGAAGTCAGAAAGTATTGAGAGACAGACTAACACATTGTTGATTTGGGTCTGCACTTGAGATATGTTGACAGGCTTTTCCTACAAATTTGAGGAACTTGTACTCTTCTTGAATATTCTTTTTCATGCTACTTAAACTTGTATTTCACTACTGTTACTACTACAGTACTGTTACTACTACAGTCACTTACTGGTTATATACCAATCCGAGTGCAACAGTTGACACAAAGGAGGGGTGAATAAACATTAAATCTTAGGCCTAAACAAATGTTTTTTTTTTTTACTACACTACATTCAGAGGGAAATATATGAATACAGTTACAAATTATCTTATACAGTGTGTCCCAAGTCAAAATTATTATTATTTGGGATTTTTATCTAATAATGTGTGCTTAGTGCTTAGTAAAACTTAATGATAGATAGAAAAAATAATTATAGAAAATAGGAAAATTGAAAGTTCCTTTGATTGATCTTTTTAATTTAAAATTACACAGATAAGCGATACACAGACCTACTTAGTATTTCATATATGTAAATAAATGTATATGTATATATACATTTATATACAATATACATTTTGTATGGTACATTCATTGTGAACATACAGAGTGACAATTCACTTAACCTTTAGAACTATGGGACAAACTAGATTAATTAGACTAGTCTAATTTTACTATATATGTTTTTCGAATTAAATTGAAAATTGAAATAAAAAAATAGAAGAGATTCATATACAATGCATGGATTTCATGGATTGTGTTATGTTTGCTTTATGTCTTGATAGAAGCAATTAGACAATATAAAAAATAAAAAATAAAAAATAAACAGGCAGTCAAGTAGAGTGTGTAAGAAGATGCTTCTCTCTTCTGCTCTCCCTGTATCTTATCTTGATTTTTGTTTGAGCTATTTGGTGAAATGCAGCCAATGAGGATGAGTGTAAGTTAGAAATAGAGCAAGACAATACTGTTTGAATGGCCTTCAACTGTCCAATAAGAGTCAGACTGACCTCAGACAGCCGGCCAGCCTTGCCAAGTAAGTAACACTAATTAAGGAATTTGCCTTGGTGGATGGTTCATACATAAACAAAGAAAGAAGGCTTTGTGGTTAAGTGCAGGATGTGTAACGATGTTGAGAAATGTTCAAAACAATTCAGGAGATATAGTGTGTGCAATGTACAGGTATAGTACATGAAGAACGTTTATGTAATGTGTTGTGTTGTTAAAAGACTGTCCCGGGCCTTGTAAATTGAACCGACTGCAGTCGGGAAAAAAGTTGTGGTGTGAGGTTCTGGGAAACAAACACTGGAAGGAATATTTGGCGTATTTTGGCCTGGCAGCGGTTCCTGTCAGGCCTGGCAGGGGTTCTTGTCGGGACTGACTTTATTTAAAGCATGACTTTATTTAAAGCATGCAGAATGCTGTTGAACATTGTTGGCTCAACTGGCTGAAAAGGTTGAAATGAAGTGATGATATATCTGAGTCACAATGAAGGGGAGCTGCTGTTGGTGGGAGGAGACTGATCATAGAATAAACATAGAGCGTAGATATATGTCTGCTCTTGAGGGTCTTTGGTTTGGGAGTGGAATCAGGAATGGAGGGAAATTAAGTGATTGGTTAAATGATTGTTCCACAGCAGGACAGATGACTTCTGAAGAAAAAGGAACATGTCTTGAACAGTGTTGGGCAATTTACTTCCAAAATGTGATACATTATAGATTACTAGTAACTGTCATTTGAGAGTAATTAGTTATATTACAATATTACTGTCTCTGAGTTGTAATGCGTTACACTACTTTTGCATTACTTTTGAGTTACTTTCACCAAAATAACAGCGGAAGTTTGATTTGGCAGCTAGCTTGTGAATTTCACCACCGGATCAATAAAGTCTCCTCTTTATCAACTTTAATAAATCATAGATTATTCATAATATTTTGTATAATTAATTTGAATATGCAAAGTAACTAAATCTATAAAAATAGATAAGTAAAACAATAGGCAAGTAGGAGAAAATGAAAATACTCAATTAAAAGTACCTTACATTGTATTGAAGTACAGCATTGTTGTAAAATGTTTGTTTATATCACTTGAATAAGAAATTCATGTTGTTTAGTTTAAAACACTCTAAAGGAAATGGTCAATTATAGTGTGATTAAAACTCATTATTTACATTATTTACAGTACTTGATTTACAGCTGATATGTGAAAAGATACACAACCTTATTTAACAGTAATTTAGTTTTACTGCAAACCGTCACAGGAAGTGCTTTTATTTTTAAGCAGTCTACACAGAAGTTGTCTGTTGTGTACTCTTGCTAGCTTACTAAAGTGTGATGAACATGAGACGCTAGATACAAAACATAACAGTTTGGTAACAGTAACAGTAAATGGTCACAGTAAAAGACAAGCGTTTTTGGTCGTCATTCGAAGCCATTCCACTACAGGCATAGTTACTCTCCACGGCTGATAAAATGCAATGATATAGAGCTCAACAGTCCTGCCCCTCCTCCGAGAGACCTTGAGTTCCAGAAGTAAATTTCACATTCATTTCTCCCGTTGACGTCTGGAAAAATCCGTACATAAAGAGTTTTAGACCATGCCTTAGGCTAACCAGCTACGACGTGACTCATAAGCATACAACATATAATTTCGACTGAAAAAACGAATAGAAAATCCAAAAAAACTCAAAGGTACAAGACTGTGTACATTAAGGTGACCAGATTTTTGAGACAAAATCCGGGGACATTTTCAGCTCGCATTTACGCGAGGTAAAACAGGTAATGTTTTTATCTTTGTAAAACTTAAAACGGGGACACTGCCCCAGGAGCGTCACTAGACCTAGAGCTGCACTGGGGCACAAGCCCCCCTAGGGGGGGGGGTCCATGGGCATGCTCCCCTGTAAGAAACGTTTGTCTATTTTAACGTTTAAATGCATCAATCTGGTGCATTTTGAAAAGAAATTCAGAGGTAAGACTTGATTATTCTTATCTATGGATGGAAATATTTGTGCTGTAGCCTGAACTATTTTGCACTTTAGAATTTTAACCATGCACACACAGGTTGAATACTTTTTTCTTCATATTTTTGCATTAATGTCACTAGGAAGCATACCAGTATAAATATATATTCATATTTGTAAGTGGGATATATATAAGTAAGTGGGATTGTTTGGAATCTGGCAATATAATAACAGTTATGGTGGGAATGAGAATACATTATAATTTTGGCCCAAAGTTGGAGACCATGTAGCCTAGAAATCTAGACGGAAGACTTGGAGTTAAGCTTTTCTTTGAGAAAAGAACAAAGAACGGCACTGAAATCATTCTTAAAAAAGGAAGATGCAACTGACGCCAATATCATTGGAAAGCTTAGATTCTGGTTGAGGTGGTTGTGCCAGACTCACGCCTTTTGCTGAGTCTCTATCTGTCAGAGGGAGAGCAGGAGTGCGGTTGTGAATAAGTTGGTAATTTCATGGCGCAGATTAACACTTTTGCATGCGCTATATCCATGTCACATTCTCATTAGGGGCTGAGCCCCCTAAATATCTGATCCTAGAATCGCCCCTGTTGCTACTTCATACTTGTACTCCACATCTCAGAGGGAAATGTTGTAATGTTTACTGCACTACGTTTATCTGACAGCTTTTGCTTTATTGCTTCACGCTGGGCTTGTTTCTGCAACAGCTCATTGAGTATTGGATACAATTAAAACTATTGAGGAAATATTTTCCTTTGACATTGGTCCAGTATTAAACAAGATCGCTGCAGTTGGCAATGGCGAAACAAGCTACAATATAAATTAATAGGACGTCAGTTGTCCAGCTTGTATTTACGTTCATAAAAGTGCTCGTTTTTTCCACTGACAGGCTCAGATTATTATTCTAAGTGTCTGACAACATTATGGAAAGGATTTCTAAGGCGGTCGATCATTCTGTTAGAGTAAGATCCTTTTTTTAAACATAAATGTACGCGAAATTGTGTTCACTAAACCCACCAGGCTCTATTTTAGCATCGTAAAATATGGGTATTCTAGAACATCTCTGAGCTCTGAGCAGCGCTTGCTCTGGCTTGATTTTGCGCGTGTAGGGTGCGCGAGTCAGCGCGACTGTACGTTTGGTCAATGTTTGCTTTCTTTCATTCCAATTTCGGGTCTGTCAGTCACAGTGAAAAACGGGGACATTTCCGGGGACAGCTTGGCCATTCTAGTGTACATAGTTTCATTATCGAGCGAAGGAACTACTCATCCCATAAACCACCGCGCACCACTGAATAAAGGAAGCTACGTTAGTTTAGCTAACAGCTAATTCAGCTTACCGCTAGCTGAGACAGCATGTAATAACTTTAAAAGACCCTCAAAAAAAAACCTGAAAATAAACGTTAAAATATATAACAGCTGTTACGTCAGCTGTAGCCTGCTTTACCCAGTGTTTAGTTTGAGTTAACGTTATTTTAGACTGAATCAAGCTGTCAGCTAGCGGTTAGCCAAATTAGCTGTTAGCTAAACTAACGTTAGCTTCCTTTATTCAGTGGTGCGCGGTGGTTTATGGGATGGCATGCGCATGACGGATCGTGCAGGCAGCTCCCGGCAGCTCCCCCTCCTCACCAGCATGAGTTCCACCAATCAGAGGCATCACTGTGGGATTGTGGGATTGTTCAGGATTGTGGGTAATGGAGTACTTATCCAAGACATCGCGAATAAAAGACATTTATCTCAAAACAAGGTTGGTGCCCCATGAACTTTTGGCATCTATATGAGCATATACAATCGCTTAGTCATGTCGTAGTTGGTTTTAAGTCTACCATCGATGGTTACGATTTTATGGCTTATACGCCAATATGTCAATGGAGAAATTGCATTGTATTTTTACTTACGGAACCCGCTGTGGACGGGACTGTTGCGCTCTATTACGTGTGGCAATCCTCAACATTAATTCCCGACATGTTTCTATCTGTCAGCAGCTCGGACACACTGCTGTCCGCACTGACGTACCGTCACCTGTTGGGACATAGATGTTGTCCATTCCGTCTCTGGTTGGCTGTTCCCACAGGAACAGAAACAGGATAGCTCACTTCAACGCAGCATAATAACTCCTGAAAATAATGTCCATCTCGCAAATGTATCTGTCTCTGCAGTCATCTCAACCATCGAATACAGCAACAGGAAATAACTTTTTCCTGTGAAGAAATGTTTCGCGCTGTTGGTGAATTCTCAAAAAAACAATACACCACTAAATGTTGTGTTAAAAAGCGTTGTAACTTGCGTTACTGAGATTGTAACGAATATAATATTACCGAAATGTAATTAGTAATGTGTTATATTACTGCGTTACAGCAAAAAGGAATACATAACTGTAGTTACTCCCAACACTGGTCTTGAATTAGTACCACCATGACAGAGCTGTGAGAATCCTTTTTATTAAAGGCTCCATTTTTGTGTGAAGCCGTCTTTCTCGTTGGCAGTGGAGAATAGTTGTTATACATTCACTTTGCACTTTGACAGAATATAAGCCGAGGTCACGTTGTGAAATTGTAGTCACCATAGTTTTAAAGTTGTTGTCCGTAAGATTTGACTTAGGCTGTTTCTAGCGGCAGCTTTGGCAGTAAGATGTAATCGCAGGCACCTTTGGGACTTCCAAGTGAGGTGTCAACTGAATGATGGCACGATGCCTTCACATGCTCCAGTCCACACAGATAGCAGTTTAGTCTAAGATTAGCTACGAGCTAATACATCCATGAAGATGTGAGCCGTGTGGGGACACCCGCAGTGGTGGAGATGATAGAAGCAGCGGCTAGCTTACGTGGCTAACAGGTTCAACAGCCGAGGCTATCGGGGGGGCGCAATGTTTTCTAGCACTGTTTAGCACGTAGCTTTAGCAGTCAAACAAGTGAAGCTGTTAGCTGTGCACGCCCAGCCCGGGTAAAGTTAGTGCACTTATCCCCCAGTGGCGGCGGGCATCTAACTAATGTGACACAAATACCCTACTAGCCATTGTGGCACATTTGAAACAACCTTAGCTGATGAAGTGGAGGCAGAGGAAGAGCGGGCAGCACCACTTTGCCCTTATTCACTGAGTGCGGCGCTCACGTTGCTAACATTATTAGCTGACACAACATGGCTAATAGTGCTGACATCTGAACCAACCTGAGTATCAAAAAGTGCAGGGAACAAAAACTCGTAAAACGTTACGACAGGGTTAACTAGATGAAAATCTTACAGACTACAACTTTAAGGAAATATAAAAGCAAGTACAGTTGACTCAGGCAGCTAACATTTAATGAGTTACTTTTGCGGTTTTTTTCTTGTAATTCTTGATGTTGAAATTATAACGCTCGGTTAGGGGGATCATCCCCTGTACATATGGAATATGTAACGGTGGAGAGATCTCGATATGATAGAGAACCTCTTCTGTTTGTGCTTTGAATTAAGCCCTTTTGCAAAATGAATAATTACATGTTTTCTGTCCTAAGAATGCTAATGCTAACGCCACTATAAGCTTAGACTTCATATACACTAATAACTTTTAATAGCTGTATCCTCATTAACGTGACAGACTATCTCAAGGCATGTTTAATTTAATTTTGTTTTGTTTATTTTATTTTTTATTGGTTTGTATTCCTCTTATTGTAATGTCCGTTCTAGATTGTCCACAGCTGTGTCTCATTTTGAAATTGTATTGAATGAGTTAATTTAAATGACGAGGTGGGAAAGTATTTGTGTAGTAGTCTGGTTTCTATTAATCCGTAATTCTAGTAATCAGTCCTTGTCCAAGGGATGCTGCTGTTTAGTGTTGTTTAAAAAGAAAATTGGGGGCAAGGAACACAATTGTGAATGGAATGTCATGAAGTTCTGTAACATCTGTTGTCCTGTCAAAATATCAATACAAAAGAAAAAAGTTCTGACAGCATCGGTTGGCATAGTTATTAATGCTAACGACACTAGCCCAGCTAGTGTGTTGTGCTTGTGTAAAACATAGTGGCAGTAAACAGTAAGCCTTGACCTGCCAGTGGGGAAACACTCACTCACTCACTCACTCACTCACTCATTCACTCATTCACAGACTTTTGTGTTTATAGGGCTGGCTTTGTATTGCTAACCTGACAAGCCAGATGGTTTGTTACACAGAACCTTTTGAAAAGCCGTCATTGGAAACTGTTTGGAAAAGGGCAAGCACTTTAAAAAAAAAACAAAAAACTGGCAGGTGATTGGATGAACCATCTGTCTTTCATGTCCCCATTGTTGATTTGTCACACACACCTAAACCATGCATGTAGCTGCCAGTCGCTTCTTACAGGACGCTGATCGGTTCGGTAAGCTGCTGTTCGGGCACAAATGCATAACTTGAAGCCTGGTAATATGGATTTTTGTCTGATATGTTATCCCACAATTCTCACGGGATCTTGGCCCAGCCAAAAAGGAGCCCCAGTAGCAGCAGCTTCCTACAGTGTGAAGCAGTGCTGTTCTATGCTTTTGGTCAGTGTTTGAAAGCCCACATCATTGTGTAATAATAAGCTTGCCTGTATAAGTTTGATTGCTTACTTCTGAGAGTAATTTAATTTGCCTCAAACAAGTGATTTCATCGGAGCTCTCCTTTATATTCAAGTTACAGCACTCCTTAATAGTTGTCCATTGTAAATAATACATTTTGGACAAAGGCATGGAGCCAAACACTGTTTGAGCTCACCTAAATCTGTCTGTGTCCTTGTGATGATGACAGAGGAATATTACAGCTGTCTGTGGATGCAGGAAGGTACAACTATCTTATTGTGTCACTGTCACTTCCACAGGCTGCCAGGATGCAATGGAATTTCCACGGTAAGTACAGCTTTAGATACAATTAGTCTTAGTACTACTGTAATACCTCCTGATGAACAGAAATCTACTGCTTATTAAAGGATCACACTTGTGTTTTAGACCATTCCCTACAAATTATATATACCTTACAATAATGCCAGTTTATAAAAAATATCAAAATTACAAAAAAAAACATATTTTCCCTCCTTAATTCAATGGAGATAACTGGAATTATTTTGTGCTGCTTGCAGCATTGACACCTGACATGGACAATATTCAACACCAACCTCTTTCAAGGAACAATCTGATACTCACAGACACACTGTCAACAGTTTTCATTGAACTGTATCCCTGTTGACAGTGTGTTGTGTTCATTGCTATGCAGTGATGACATAACTTTGATAACACTGAGGCAGATAAAAGCTGAACTGTGAGCTTCTTATCTTCTGGATACTTTCAGCAGCCACGACCACAAGGAAATTGTATCCTCTATGCAACATGTGTTCATCTTACCAACCCTATAAGCAGACAAGAATGTTGATATTCATTCAATAAAAACATTTAGTGGCAAGGTTTTTAATATTCCTTAAAGTGGCATTAAGATTTCAGTCCTGAATGTATTATAAGTTTTCTTCAAGTAAAAACAATTGAATTGAGCTGAGAGTTTAGTAGTCTATATCCTCGACGTTGCTCCGGTGCCTCAGGAAATTCCGTCAGTCTTTTCGCCGATGTCTGGTGGATTTATGAGGACTATGGTTAACTGCTCTTCAGATCTCTGCAGAGTAAATTGAGACAGCTAGCTAGACTATCTGTCCAATTGAGTTAAATGAAAATATTCGAGATTACAACTTTAAATTATGTTTTTATATAGTATATTGGCACATACAACTATGGTCTATACTATGAAAGTACTATGAACTGTATAATATGAAAGATTGGGTTTATGACAAATAAACAATGGTTGGTATGCATTGCACTGGACCTCAATGGTGCACTGGAGAATCATCCAATATAAATGTAGTCATGCTGCTCAGTCATAGTAGTAAGCTGACACAGGTCTTACTGGTTTGTTTTGACCACATGACTTAGTTATAATTATTTGTTTAAATGAGAGTCACTATGTCAGGATACTCAAATGAATATATCAAACTGATGCATATTCATCACCAAGAAACCTCAGAAACATTGTGCACGTATCTGAAAGATGATATAGTGAAATGATAGTAACCGCTGGGCCACTGCCTGTTTGTAATGTCTAATAGAACAGCAGTCTTTGAAATGGTGAGCAGTGAGAATCGGCCTATTAGAATGAAATAGTAGTACACTAGTATGGTCCTTTAAAAAGTTATAGACAGACATTCTGTATACAGTGTAGTTTCTTTTATTAAAATGAATTCTATATGAAATTCCCCTGCTCTGCTACACTGACATACTGACTCTGCATTTTTTCTCCTCACATCAGTTTCACCTTCAATCCAAAGGAAGGGATAGATAATCCAGCTCTGGTCATCACTGATGATCCTGGTGATGTTTAATACACATGCCTTTACATACACAACCTTTTAAACCTCCTCTCTTAAAATCATTTTCCAGTGTCCCCCTAGTGTTGATTATCTGTACTAACCATGTGTGCAGAGCCTGATCAGAGCCCCATGCCCAGACTGTGCCAACTGAAGCGTCTGGAGGGGCAGAGCTTTGGTTTCTACCTGCGCATGGACCAGCGCAGCCAAGGCTTTGAGATCAGAGATGTTGAGCCTTGGAGTCCTGCAGAGCACAGCGGCCTCAGAGACGGAGACCGAGTGCTGGAGGTCAACGAAGAATATGTGGACAACATAGACTTCTACAGGGTTAGAGTCTAGAATTTGGTATACTAATGCAGTGCCCATTCCAAACATGCCTGTTTGGAATGGGCTGATTGCTTGACCTTCGGTATGAGTCGGGTATGGCTGCGGCCTGGAGACCTCCCGTCTCATGCCTCCTGTCTCATGCCCTCCCGGTTGGTGCTATCTCCGAGCTTCGACTTTACAAAATAAAAGCTTGCGTATGGTCCGCTGTGTTTTCGTACTTTGGTGTTTTTGATGTTTTTGAACTAAACAGTACGGCAATCATGCTAATGAATACAATTATTTTTTCAGCAGATGTCTTAGTTACAACACGATGGAGCTAGCAAAGCAGTTTTGTGTTTATATGTGCAGGTGGGATTTATTCAGTTTGAGAAATCCCACAGTCTCTACAAAGCTATAGCTCAAATTGTCTGGCTGACTAAACAGAGAGTGACTAGAAATCCGTCTGTTTTGTTTTTTTTGTATTTCAAGAGTGAATTGCTCCACAATATGAATACAGATTGATTATCACTTATTTTGTTGGTAACCCTTGTTGTATAATCACAATATTACACTTGAGGAGGCCTCACGTCAGTGATGTGCCTTTCGGACCTCGAAATTAAACCCTCTCATGTAAACAAACGTCAACGTTAAACGCTAATGCAGTTTTAAATGTTTTATAATTTCAGAAAGGAGGATATTTTATATTAATCTAATTTTTGTTGAATTTTTTGTTAAAATCCATAAATGCAGTTTACTGAAATTATAGAAGATTAAAAAGATTTAGCCTATAACAAAATATTGGTTAACCTCCTCTTATCTAAATTTTAGATATCCGATACCCTTCTAATGGGAGGCATGAACACCTTTTTATTGTAGCCTACTCTTCTGTGGTCTCATATGTTATAATTGTAAAAGAGTATTATTTTTAGCATTATGTGGGTGGCTTCATTGTTAAGCTATGTTTTTTGCATTTGGTATACATTTTGATGTCCTTTTTTTTACTGTTATAAACTTGCAAATAAAGCATTAATAAAAAAAAAAGTAAAGTCATCGCAGGTTTCATCAAAGAAACAACAAATGTTAACATCAGGGAGACAACATTAACATCCACAAATCTGCCAACTATAGGCTATGTATGGTTATCATTAATTTAAGAGTTGAAATGGCGCAATTAATTGCATCATGCTCACTAACTTAACCGTGACTTCATTTAGAAAATAATTCACGATTTCGTACTCTGAACATCTGAATTTACCATCTTATTCTGAACATCTGAATTTACAGTTGGAGACACCCAGGCATGAGACGGGAGGCATGAGACGGGATGAGCATGAGACAAGAGGTCTCCAGGCTGCAGCCATACACTCACTCTTGGTTCGGTATTGCTGCTTTCAGCTTTCTCATCCAAACAACTTAATACTGGAAACTCTACCTTGGGTCCTGAGCTATACATGCCATGACATAGTTGCATCTCCTAACAATGCTAGAGTATACACGTAATTTGCTATCAGCTAGCTATTTGGGACCAGGCTATTTCCGGGAACAAAGGTATTCATTTTAAAAGTTAAATCGCTAACACTTGAAATGTTTGAGTTTGCGCCAATGTAACATCCTTATCTCTCCGGTCTCTCTTTCTTAATCTGTGTATGTGTATGTGTATGTGTGTGTATGTGTGTGTGTGTGTGTGTGTGTGTGTGTGTGTGTGTGTGTGTTCTACTCCCACCCACACCCACAAACATTCTGACCTGTGGTGGAATGTAATGAAAGTGCATTTACTCAAGTACTAAACACTTTTGAGTTACTTTACTTCAGTATTTCTATTTTATGCTACTTCATACTACTACTGCACTACAGCTCAGAGGCAAATATTCTACTTTTTACTCCACTTTATTTGACAGGTCTAGTTACTTTGTAGATTCCGATTATTACTACAAAATATATTCAACTAACAAATTATGATGCGTTATTATATATTATGCTACCCTGCAGTATATAAAATAATTAAGCCCCACATTTACCAGCTACATTAACGTGATGAACGCATCACACACACACACACACACACACACACACACACACACACACACACACACACACACACACACACACACACACACACACACACACACACACACATTAGATTCCCTTTCAACAATTGTATGGAACATAGCATTAGGGCTGAAGTAACGATCATTTTTCTGTCCATCATTTTATCCAATCGTCCTGTCACTAAAATGTCAGAAAATAGTGTAACATGCCCTGTGTAATAAATTGTATCTCTAATAGTTAACATTTTATTATTACAGTGCAAAACTCTACTCATTGCTTGAACACTCTACATACTCTACAAAACTCGACATACTTATCCCATGGCTCTAACCACAACTTGCACAACACTGTGGATTTATAGCACTTTGTTCAATCGCTAACACACTGCTGTCAAAACTGTTAACCACGCATTCAAAACAGTACGGATTTCAGCCTGGTGCATTTCAAACACCGTTGATTGCAATGGTTTCTTGTTCTAGACTTGTTAGTGAACACAATACTGTATACAGTATATAGGAAAAGCTCATAACGCCTTTTTTGGAAATAAAGAATTACCAAATAAGAATGAAACAGTTATACATCAGAATCAGAATTATTTGCCAGGACACATACGAGGACTTTTTCTTTGGATTCTTTGTTTGTTTTTCTTACTCATACAAAACAAACAACAAAAACAAACAATATATACACACTATAAACAAACAATATAGACAGTGGTACATTGTACCATTTGAGAAAAACAGTAAACAGGTAAAAGAGCAAAGATACCAATATGTCCAGGTAAGATGTCTGAGGTTACATACACAGTTGTGAAAATGTGAAAAACACTTCCTTTACTATAGTAAAACTGCACACTTACTGTTTTTCACAAAGTAATGGAGGTGTAAGCAATGGGAACACCATAGTCATTTGTATTTATAGATAATGTAGGTCCATGGCAAGAGAAGACATCCAATTTTTATAATAAAAAAACTTGTAAAACTTCTGGATTATTACGTACCTTTAGTTTGTAACATTTCCAGTAATTACGTAAATTACTTCAGACAAAACAAAAATGTATATATCTATTTACTGTAGGTAAGCAAACTGAGGATTTTCATTCATTCTTGTTTACCTCAAAACTTGTATAAAATAAAAAAGGAAAGAAAATAATTTAACTCTTTTCTAATGGAAAATATTGATTAGTGTAAAGTCACTTAAATTATACAAACTGTAAAGATGAAAAGTTTTTATTTTCTATATTTGTGTTTGATGCTAGTGTTTTTCCTCTTAGTGTGTTCTGAGTGGCAGTGTGTGTTACCTAGATGAGAATTGTTCATAATGTTTGGCTGCACTGAGCCTGTTTTGAGACGTGTGTGAAGAGCTGTGTTGCTTGGATTGAGTTTTGCAGGTGATGTGAACTGTTTAGCTCAGGTGACTGTTGGTAATGCAGACTGTAGTTAGGGTTTTGCACATGTGACTTCAGTTATGACCAGTGTCGTTTAGCAATCAAAAAAAACTGTAAAGAAGCTCATGAAGTCGTCACTACTGAGTGCTATAGGAATACACAGAGCTGTGACTCTCTGTCAGCCTGGCTACAGTGCTGAAAAGAAACGTGGGGTTGTTTTTATTTTCCTTTATTAAAGTGGTATTTTGCTGAATTAAATCCAGCTCTGTGTCATGGCAGTGTGGGCAGTGTGTCCATATCAACAGTGTGTGTCTTCCCTCGGTGGCCAGGGGTGTCGGACTGGGGGAGGAAAGGGCAGTGAGTACCCAGGGCCCTCATGTGAGGAAGGACCAAAAAGATGCTACAATGAATAGCTGTGGATGTGGGAAGGGGCCCATAGAGATTTTGTTTTATCCCCTGGCTGAGGTGCATGTAGCTCCCAGCAGAGTTTGTTTTAGGTTACTGGTTTGGGAATTATACCATGGAGCCCACTTCCTTTCTTTTATTATCTTCTTTTTAGCGGTTCAGATACAAGTGTAGTTTGCAGTGATCCTGCAGCACTATCCACAAATAGATGATCAATCGATAATGTGGATAAAAAAAGCAAAAATGAAGATACATTAATTGATCATCAATTTAAACATTCTCTGCGTGAGAATATTTCTTCGTACAAATTATAATTTATATGCTTGAAGAAAAACATTTTTCTGTGCTCAAAATGCCCCATCACACTCACACACTCAGAGGAAGGTCTGGCTAGTCTAGACAGCATTCTGGAATGGGAGAAAAACATGCTTTGGTTTATTGACATTTCTTTAAACCAATCACAATCATCATGGGCGGCGCTAAGCTCCATATGGAGCAACGTTAGCTCTGCAAAATAGCATCGAGAAGGAACTTGTTTTGGTGGAACGTGTACGTTTAAAAGTTGTTTTAGTCATGCAACAGAAAACTCAGATTGGACAGATAGTCTAGCTAGCTGTCTGGATTTACCCTGCAGAGATCTGAGAAAAGGTTAACCATAGTCCTCATAAATCGACCGGAGTTTAAAATGCCAACACAAAGGAAGCCCAAGGCAATGGATATCCGCCCTAAATAAGTGAAATCCAGCAGAATTTCCATCGGCAATGGAGCAATCCCGGAAGTGGAATGTCGAGGATATAGACTAAAATAAATATAACTCCATACTTCTTCCTTTGTTTAAACAAAATGTCTATGTCTGTTGTTATTCAGATTGCTTGTGTTAGTGGAGTGATTCTAGGGCTTAGTTTCCATCTACACACTTTTAAAAATTACAGAAGTAATTGACTTTAATTGTGAATGGGTGTATTACTCTGAGACACACCATACATGTAAACATTTTAGTAGAGGTCACATGTTATTTGTGGTTAGCTGGATGATGACAGAGACGAAACAGACACCATCTTAAAACACTATTAGTAATTGCTTGATCACTGGTTTCCTTTAGAATTTAGTTCAAAGTAAACCAACTGGACTGATCTAAAGGTTTTGGCGTGCATGTTTCCTTATGTTACTGTTAAATGAAATAGCATCTAAGAAGGGACCATGCACATTAGTTACCATAAGTACTTGTAGTGATTAAAAATGAAATTGAGTTTATTCACTGAACCATTTGTGTCTCTGTCTGTCTCTCTGTAATTACCAGATGGTGAGGAAGATCCAGTCATGCGGCTTACACTTGTTCCTCCTGGTGTTGAGGAGGGAAGAGTACAAACAGGTACTGTATGAGGATTAACATGACGTATGTGAGGGGTTATGTGCCAGTCAAACACAAATGACATATTGTTTTTATATGTCACATTGCAGTCTATCAGCAGCGACATACCACTGAGAATTGACATTATACTATTGTTACAAGCTACATTTAACGTAGCATGATTCCTAAACTGGCCTGCATGAGTGTATGTCTTTCCTACTTCTAGAGGGTTGTGCTGTGTTTAACTGTCCCTTGATGACTTCTCTGCGAGCCCACTCTCAGTGTTGTAATTCAGGTTTTAAAAGGTGTATTTACAAAAAGTTGTGTGGTGGGAAACAACAAAACGTCTCTTTAATCAAACATCTTTGTAATAGGAATCATTGTAGCCTGTAGTGTGCTCGCTTCTGTCTTCCTACTTTTGGGCTGGATTAAATCAGCATCACACAAACACACCGCCCTCATGTGTCATATGTTATATCAGTTCTGACCCTCATCAAAACCTGAAAGACCTAGACTGATATCATAACACTTGGTTTCTTTATACATGAAATCATGGTCAATATAATTTGGCTTTTTTGACAAGAATTTGCAAAGTGAATATATATATATATATATATATATATATATAACTATATATAGTTTTCGTTCCTACCGTCACCTATGGTCATGAAGGCTGGGTCATGACTGAAAGAACAAGATCCAGGGTACAAACGGCCGAAATGGGTTTCCTCAGGAGGGTGGCTGGCATCTCCCTTAGAGATAGGGTGAGAAGCTCAGTCATCCGTGAGTAGAGCTGCTGCTCCTTCGCGTCGAAAGGAGCCAGTTGAGGTGGAGGGATTATCCCAGTTGGAGCTGATTAATGTGGCTCGGGAAAGGGAAGTTTGGGGTCCCCTGCTGGAGCTGCTACCCCCGCGACCCGATACCGGATAAGCGGACGAAGATGGATGGATGGACTTTAAAGGGGGTGAATATTTATGCAATCATCTTCTTTACCTTATATATTTTTAATTAATTGACATTAGTTTGTAAAAATCAGTTTTCACTTTGATATTAAAGAGTTTTTTATTGCAAATTCTTGTCAAAAAAGCCAAATTATATTGACCATGATTTCATGTATAAAAGAAAAAGGGTGAAACATCCAATACTTTTTATAGGCATTTTATTCTTGTCATGAGCTTGTGTGGCACTGTGTGTTAAATATTTGTGTGTTAAGTATTTACCACCCCCTCTAAATTTTGAACTGAGTGAAGCTAAAGTCTAAAAACACGAGGTAACTACTGTCTCTGTTGTCTATAATATACCACAAGGGATTCTGAATTAATGTGTTTTGAATGGGTGATATTAGTCTTAACTCAGCTTTGCCAGCAGAGGGCGCTCTAAGCTTTACACTTGACTGGGTATCAGTAGCTGACGCCATCAGTGCCGAAGTAGAAGTCAGTACGTAATGAACAAGTTTAAGTGTACATGCTACAGCTCCTGATCTGAACTGTGTTTTAATATTTACTACAGGTAAGCTGGCTGTAATCAGAACCCGGGTGATAGACATCAGTAGTTTGTTTTATTAGAGCTTTAGCTAACAACTGTGACATTAAGAGACATTGAATTTGACCGTGTTTATGAGTGTATATGTTTGCCGCCTCGTGTGTCTAAGATGGCGGATGCCGATAATAATGACTTCGGTCGCTAAACACAAGCTACTACCTTTCTGTGTGAGCTGTAAGGAGTGAAACATATGTTTGGAGACATATGTGGTTAAGACAGTAGTGAGGACAAACGGTGTGAAACGGGATGAACCGACTGAATGTTGTAGGAAACTGTTTAACTGTGTGTATTGTTTAGCAACCAAGCTAATGCTAATCACCGGTAAATGCTAACGCCACAGCCTGAGCGTCATGAAGTTTAAAGGAGCATTTCGTGATGTTTTGATAAGTGGAGTGTGCGGTAGTCAGTGGTTAAAACGTTAATTGTGAAATATTTGTGAAAATAATACAGTAACTGGCTGTGGGTTAAAGATTAGTTATGTTAGATAATTCGGTTCATAAACATAATTCATAGCGGTTTAAAAACCGTAAAAGCATTGAGATTAACGAGACAAGTTCATAGAGTATTCAGTCTGGAGTAATGTGGTATTACTGAACTGTTTTTATGTCATTTCAAGTTATGCATTACTTACCTGTGTGTATGTTAAAAAGAGTAATTTGACACTAAAAAGAGACAGTATTTTTGTAGCTACGGTCACTTGCCAAATACTTACCTGTAGTCCCTGTAAGAGTAAAGTATGTATTTGGGTACTTAACATGGGTATTGACACAAAGTAACAGTGGAAGCAATAGTGAGTATGGTACCAAGAGTAGCATGTTTGTTTAGTGTATGAGTTGAGTTGTGTATTATGAAGTGTATTGTTATTGATAGTAATTGAGTTATAAAAGAGTTATGAAAGTATATGCTATGAACCAGTAGTGCCGAAGTAGAAGTCAGTACGTGATGAACGAGTTTAACTGTACATGCTGCAGCTCCTGATCTGAACTGTGTTTTCATATTAACTACAGGAAATAAATGTGTTATTCCAAGAGTGAGCGTCGCCTCATTCTTAAAAGTGTAACACTTGTGTAACTGGTGTTGGTTATATTTAGACAATCTTTCCAGGTTATATCAGAGTTATTTATTTTAAGATCTTTGTTCCAACCCTCATATAGTTTTTGGAGTGAATAATTATCTGCCTGTGCTTCTATAAGGTGTTTGTACTAGGGCTGTCAAAATAACGCGTTAATTTCGATTAATCTGAGAAAAAATAACACGTTAAAAAAAATAACGCAGATTAATCCATTCCATATTGACATTTGACCCGGAGCCATTCTAGCCACCATTCGACTGTAAAATGAAGGAGGGAGACGAGAATGTGCTGCCTGGATCATTAACTGGAACATTTACTTGTAAAAATCTTCTTCCTGCCAACCCTGGCTACCGAAATCTGGTGCCACTGATATGTCTGCACTTCTCTCTGATGCTCTGAAACAGACGTTACAGGTAACACAAACACCGCTGCACATGACGCTAGTTAACACTATACTCGACAGCAGCTAACGTTAGCCGACTGCTAGCTAGTAGCTGGATTAAAAGCGGTTAAAATGCTGACAGCTAACGCTAAACGGTGTAAAGTTTGACTGTGTTTTACTGTAGAGGATTCAACACCGGGATGTAACAATCTGCAGCTGCCATTGGAAAAACAACACAGACGGTGCGTTCAATGAAACTGGTAAACTACAGCCTCGTGGTGCATTTGTAAAGTTATTGTAAATGTCCTTTTCCCATCTGGTAGTTGTTTTTGTCGTTCAACAGCAATTTACTAGTGAAATAAGTTATTGTTATACATTAATATTAAATCATTTTAATTTTGACCATATGGCCTTAGCAATAAACAAGCCATTCTTTAATGTCACCAACTGTTGTTTAGTACCCTTTTTTCTTTTCTTTTTTTACTTTATTAAAAAGTATTGGTTCAGGCACCGTTAATTATGTATGCGATTCATTTCGATTAATCACAGAGTATGTAATTAATTAGATACATTTTTTTAATCGATTGACAGCCCTAGTTTGTACACTTTCCCTATTCATTTCTTGTTTTCTCCTGAGTTTAGGAATAGCCTCTGAGTAGCTGACGGTTCTGTAGGCCTATTACAGTATAGTTTAAGTCAAAGTTATCTGTTATCCAGTTCTTTAATTGAAGATATCTAAAACGTTCCTTATTAGTTCAATTGAATTCTATTACCAATTGTTCAAATGGCTTTATACGGTATGGGAGGTAATATCTACAATAGTTGTTATTCCTTTGTCACTTCATGATCTCCACTTCAGTTCCTCCTTCTGTATGGTAATGGATGGGTTATTCCACAAGCATGTATTCTTTGGAACAGTGATTTCTATCCCCAGAATGTTTTAATCTCTCCCATGTTCTTAATGTGCTATTTGTGACAAACACACATTTTTAATTTTCCACTTTGTAAATAAGTTTTTTTCCCCCCAAGCTGATGATCCTCTGTTTGCCCACATATCTCCCTCTGATCTGTTAATGATTTTTTAAATATACATGAGCAGAATAGTAGTATAGCTCAAGATATTGGAATTTTAGCCCTCCTTCTTTTCTCTTGTTCTGAAGTAGTTTCCTACTCAATATATGAGCCTTATTTGACCAGATGAAAGAACTGAATAGCTTGTTGTTTTTTTTTGAAAATCCTTAGGGGGGGATCACTGGTATTATCTGGAAGATGAACAGGAATTTAGGAAGCCATATCATTTTAAGCAAATTAATTCTGCCAATTATAAGTTAATGGGCAGGTCTGTCCATTTATCTAGACTAGCCTTAAGATCCTTAATTAGTTTAGAAATTAACTTTATATAGTTTTGCTTTATCTAAACTGATATAACACCCTAGATATTAATCCTTTTGCCATTTAAAGTTGTATTTTAATAAGTTGTGATCTTAAGGCAAAAGTCCTGTTGTTGATAGATTCTGTCTTTTCTATGTTCATTTTGTAACCAGATATTTTTGAGTACTGATCAATAATTTTCATTATATATGAAATGGTTTATAACATTTACTTCCAACATTAATAACTTCTATCATATCTGATTGGCAAATCTTCTGAGCCATCGGCTCTACAGCCAAGGCAAAGAATGATGGGGAGAGTGGACATCCCTGCCTTGTGCCCCTAGTTATCTGAATTGCCTCCAATAGAATACCATTTGAATAGACATATGCCACAGGGGACTTGTATACAGTTTTGATCATTTTTATTATTTAGTTTGGGAAGTTAGAAGCAGCTTAAACCTCATACAGGTAGTTCCACTCTAAACGGTCAAATGCTTTTTCAGCATCTAGCGCCATCAGTGTCACATCTAGTTTTTCTTTTTTAGCAAATTGCGTTAGAGATATACAGGTTCTAACATTGATTTTTAATTGTCTATCTTTAATAGCCTTATGTGGTTAAAATGAATGATTGATGGAAGTATTTCGGTTATTCTGTTTATAACTTTTGTAATTATTTTATTATCACAATTTATTAGACTCATTGGTCTGAAATCAGAGGGTTTATGGCACTCTTTACCTGGTTTAGGAATTACATTAATAATAGTCTTATACATTGAAGGTGGCAGGATTTAATTTGTAGTGGCTTATTTTATAACTTAATTTAATTTGGGGTCAGAATGTTGAATAAAATGAGGTAACCCATCCATACCTGGAGCTTTACCTTTTGGGAAGCTTTCAATTGCCTTTTTGATTTCCATCAAGGAAATCTCTTTGGCCAAGGAAAAAAGGAAGCAAATTCTTGGTTAATAAGTTTGTTGTACTAACTGTAATAACTACAGTTATTCACTAGATCTTTTAGTGTGATAGTCTCTCTTTTAGACATCTTCTTTACCAAAGACGATAACTGCTTACCTGTCTTATTTGATTGTGTATCTTAATTTATTTACGTTATACCTAACATTATTAGCTTTTTCTAGCAGCAGTTGGTCGTATTATAGCTTCAATCCTTGCAGATAGTTGAATCCTACTTATGTCTCTCTTCTCCAGTCACTGTCTCTTGGCGTGGACCTGCAGACGCTGGCCAAGGCCTCCAAAGGGTACCGCTGGTCGAGACCCAGACTGTGTCACATCAGCAGACACCCGGTACATGGCCTGGGGATAACCATCATCTCAGTGGAAGGTACCAACACACTGCTGTCATTGTTTGACAGAATGTTCAACCTGATCTCACAGAATTCCGTGAAATGAACACGGCCCCTTAACTCAAAATCTGTGGCAGTTTCACGGAATCGCAAAACATTCTGTGATGGGCCCACAGAAGAATTCCGTGAAATGAACACGGATTGCCGAAAATTCCGTGATGGGCCCACGGAAGAATTATATCACACTTGACAACCTCACTGTGATGACACTATGAAGCTTCAAGCTTCCAAGAAATGGTTCCAGCATGTAACGTAAACCACAAACTGTCAAACTTTTAGAGGTGTTGAAGGTGTGTGTTTCAACATTGGACAGAGCCAGGCAAGCTGTTTCCTCCTGCTTCCAGTCTTAATGCTAAGCTAGGCTAACCATGTCCTATCTCCAGTTCTGTACTGAACACAGAGACAGAGATTTATAGCAATCTGAACATCTCACTAAGTAGTTCCCAAAATGTTAGAATATTCCTTAAAGCTACATTGTGTAAGAATTTCTCCCATCTAGCGGTGAAATTGTGTATGACAACCAACTGAATATTACTTTCTAATAGTGTAAGGCAATGTTTACAGCATAGGAGAGAAGCAACGGATGTTTGTGTTTTTAATATTTCTCTGAGCAGTATGAACAATGTCAATGAAACCGAAATTAGCTCTTAGTATCTCCATTGTTTACATGCAGCTGTTCTAGCTGTAGCTAGTCTGTGTTACAACTCCATTACGTGAGTTGTCTGCCAGGGAAATCACGACACACATGATTACGTTTGTTATGAGGTAGACAATCCTTTTTCATCATTGACGCGAGGAAAAGTATCCTAGACGTCGTTCTAGTGTTATGTACAACCATGCTATAGTTAGCCAAGCAATAGCAACTATAAAACTTAAAATTTACACAAATAGGCAGAATTACCTGTCGAGAAGAAAGCCGGTAACGTCGGCGTCCCTTTTAAAATCCTTGCTCCTTATGATCTCTTTCCATCTTGGAAAAGCCACTCCAATATTAACTTTGGTCTTGTTGCTTTGTCGTTTTAATTCTCTTTTTAACTTCCTTGGCCACTCAGTTACATGTCTTCGAGAACAGGCGCAATCCTCCATCTTCAACACCTTTCAAATCTGTCAGTAGCAAATAATCTTCTCCCCCTCCCTCCCTGACATTCGTCACAGTCAGTGCCACTGAGTGAAAAGCGCGAAATGCAGAGGTATGTCCCACTTTGGCTAATGTATTTTAAAGATGGAGGCGCAACATGGCTGCCGTCATTCGCGTGAGTCGCTCCTATGTATTCTGAATGGCAGATTCTACGCGTACGAGAATACTTTGATTAGTTGGTGGAAGTAATTACACATGAATGAGCACATATTTGTGAAAGAACAAAGGTTTTTTTTTGCTAAGAATCAACTCAAAAAATTACACAATGGAGCTTTAATGAACCTTGTGTTGTACAGTAGAGCCATCAGTCTTGTCTCTCAGAGAGAGAGACTTTTACACACAGCTCAGAGGCTCAGAACGCTGGCACGACAGGCTGCGGCTGCTGCTTTCTCCCTCAAATTTGTGTTTTCTGCTTTCCCTACTGCTTCTTGTCGCAAACTGAGTAGAGATTATATGGTGACACATTCAGCAACTTGACTTGTCTTCATCCTTGGTGGCTAGAGCTCGCGGCCTCGCCACTACTTCCTGCTGTTGTTTCCGGCCACGGCCACCCAGCTCTACGTCCACCAAACCCACTTCCATGCTCCCTCCATCTTCCCTTTCTGACTGTTTAGATGAAGTTAAAACCTGATTTGCTCATAACTTCCTCAAACTAAACAGTAACAAAACAGAAATTCTCCTTGTTGGTTCCAAATCCACTCTAGCAAAATGTCCCAATTTCTCACTCTTCATCAACAATTCGACAAGTCCACTCTTCCACTCAGGTCAAGAGCCTCGGTGTCATCCTCGATAGCACACTTTCTTTTGAAAAACACATCAGTAATCTCACCCGGTCTGCTTACTTTCACTTAGGCACCATACGCCGCCTTCGTCCATCACTTACACCCAATAATACTGCTACTCTCATCCACGCTCTTGTCACTTCCCGTATTAATTATTGTAACTCCCTCCTCTCTGGTTTACCCTACAAGTCCTTCCATAAACTCCAATTGGTCCAAAACTCAGCTGCCCGTATTATCACCAGACCCCAACAACTGAACCCGTTACTCCACTCCTTAAACAATTACACTGACTCCCTGTCCAATATCGTATTGACTTTAAGATTCTTCTTCTTACCTACAAAGCCCTCCATAATCTCGCTCCTCCATACCTCTCTGAACTCCTCAGCGCTACACTCCATCCCGAACACTCCGATCCTCTTCTTTGTCACTGCTTTTCACTCCTTCTGCCCGACATTCTGCTCCTCGCCTCTGGAACTCCCTCCCGCTATACATCCGTACCATAGCGTCTCTACCCACCTTTAAAACCTCCCTCAATACCCACCTTTTCCGAAAGGCCTACCCCACATGACCCCACTCTCCATCAAAATAATGGATAGATTGCTTTATTTAAATTTTCTATCTCAATCTTTTAAATGTTTGTTTTAATTTAATTATATTTGCCTTTTTAACTGTATTTTTGCTTGTTTTAACTGTAAGGTGTCCTTGAGTGCTATGAAAGGCGCCCATGAATAAAATGTATTATTATTATTATTATTATTATTAGAATCACTGGATGCATTGTTCTACCTAGGGTTGCAGTGATATACCAGTTTAACGATATTCAGTGGTATGAAGACTGATAGTTGTCATACCGTACATTTGCTTATCTAAAGTATTGAAAAAAAATCTTAATTTTCAAATGTTAGACTACACATTCTACCATTATAAAAAAACATAAAACCTTCTTTCATTCCTTCAAGGGTCAATGTAGGGCTGTAACGATATGAAACTGAAAGCGCTACACTCAGATCCACGAACCTGTGAGAAGGCAGAATCGCGACACACCCCTTCCAACTCCCAGAGTTATCCTTCCCGTCCAGATCACAAGACACATCGCAAGTTGCGTTTTAAGCTCCTTTTTTTTGTGCTTGTGGAGAGCTACGTAACACATGAAATTGATGAGGACCAGCGGGTTAAATCGGCCATCAGAGAGTATACCAGGCAGACATAAACGCGTGGGCCGCTGTGGAATTGTCAGTTCCGCAAGCGGTTTCAGGAAAGTGGTTGCATGTGTCCGCACAGTACATCAACACCGGTACAAGCCTACAGCTGTCTGCATACACGGAGTGCGGAAAGTGTGTCAGAGCCTTCCGGACAGGTGAAATGAGACCCGTTTTCTGTGCTTTCTTTTGGAAGGCTGGCTTCCAAAAATCGCACCTTACTAGCTAATTACAGTAATTAGCCTGAGTGACACTAGCTATCTGTTATCACTAGCTTACCCCCCTCCAAAGTCCAAAACGTTGTGTTTTGAGTCCTAAACAAGTCATAACGCAATATTCACCAAATCTAAACAGAGTAATAATAAATTAAATTTACACAAATCATGACGTTTTTTTTTTTTAAATCTGTATTTATTTATTTTAAACAAAAGTTAAGTAATTTCTTCCATTTTCTTCTTTTTTGTGTAGCTTATTAAAAAAGTATATAATTCGAATTTGAATTATATTAATGTCTAAATTAGTTTTCATCAATATAAAAAAGGGAGGGAGCGTTACACTGAATGTGTTTTCCTGGCTAATAAAACAATCTCTCCAAATAAGAACGGAGAAGCAGCAATGTCATAAACTTTAAATTATTATCATCATCATCACAGTGTTGCTGTCCAGAAAAAAACTTGTATTTCCAAAGAGTCAGCTTTACATTAGGCTAAAATGTATCTACATGGCTACATTCAGGTAGTGAACCTTTCTAAACTCACTAAGGAGAATTAAGGACCTTTTTAAATGTCACGCTTGAGTTACAAGGTTTAGTGAGGACAACAGTTTGCAAATTTTTAGCCATCCACTTTTAGATAAACAAAGAGCAGCATTTAGGACTCTCTATCAGTGGTGGAAGAAGTATACAGATCCTGTACTTAAGTAAAAGAACTAATACCACACTGTAAAAATACTCTGTTACAAGTAAAAGTCCTGCCTTGAAAATATGAAGTAAAAGTATGTAAGTATCAGTAAAATGTGCTAAAGTAAAAGTACTCAATGCAGAAATATCCTCACATTTTAAAAACTGATAACAATCCAAACAACTAAAGCTGTCAGATTAATTTAGTGGAGTAAAAAGTACAATATTTCTCCCATCACATTGATGGGTTCTCTTTTGAGTCGGAATATACTCATTTATATGTTTTTGTTTTTACAGTTATGTTTTAACACTAAAAGAAACACATTTCTTGTTAAATTCCTCAAACGGCTTACATATGATATATTTTGCATATTCCAAGCGACTAGCAATCATACTATATAAGGGGCAAGTACGGCTTCTATTGTGTGTGTGTGTGTGTGTGTTTTGTTACTGCCAGTGATTGGAATGTAATTGGTTATTTCTACCTGCCTATCCAATGTTGAGATGTATGCTCCGATAAAGGTCTGTCAGATTGAGATTGATAGATCTATGTGTGCGTATATCTCTTTTATCATTTTGGACTTAATGATGCTTCCAGCATCTTAGCAAAGATTAAGCCAGTTGGGGCAGTGGTCATCCTGCTTAATTTCTGTCTGTAAAAATAGAATGACTAAAAAAATAAAGAGACGATGGATGGCAAACTGGAAAATGTACCGCTACCGTTACAGCACCAAGTTACAAGGACATACTCACACACATACAGAAAATGCATGAATAAGATACAATTAAATAAGATAGCAAAAGATAAAAAATATAGAGACTACAGACTCTGTACTACATTTAACAATTACTTATTAAACTAAACTTAAATTAAATATTAAATTTAAATAATATATAATAAATAACCAGCTTTTCAAAATAACAGTTGCAATGTGCAATTTTAAGCTCAGTAAACTATTTAAAAAAACATGTGCTATAACAGTGTTACTCGCATGGCTCCCATTATCCTCCGTGACACACACTCTTCCACTTCGCCTGACAACTCTTCTCCAAAACAAACGGCTCTGACATAACAGAGCTCAGCCCATAGCTTCACTCACTCAAAGCAGATAGTATGTGTGAAATAAAAACAGGACACGTAATTTCACTGTGTGTAGTGTTTAACTACGCTAACTAACCGTGTGTTGTGAACCACGTGTAGTGATTAAACAAAAAACACAACAGCTGTCTCTCAAAGACTGGGAAACAGCCATAGATATATAATGGACCAACAGATCCCGTTGTTCTGGACGGAGACCAGTGAAGGCCATTAGAAGCACTTTTCCGGTGAGCGCCGAGCGTTACTGCGTAGCCTCCAACTGAGAGAGACGACGTAAATGTGACGTGAGCAACCTGTCTGAAAGTTGTAAGTCTTCTGGTAGCTGTGCCAAGAGAAATCTCAATCATTCCGAATATTGCAAAGACGGAGAGCGTAGGTATATGTAAGGAGATAACATGGACACAGGCTAATTGCTAACTAAAATGCTAGTTAACATTAGTAATTAAACTTAAACAGCTAATGTAAGTCGAAACTGCCTGCAAACTTCTCCTGTACTATACGGTAATTCCTCTACTATGCGACAGTAAGTCCCGTGGTTATGACACAATCGTTTTACAAAAACGTCTGCTACGGAGCCATAATGTGAGATACAAGGTAAGGGAGCCTTTTATACATTGTCGTGTTTCTTTAAAAATAAACAATGGACAAAGTCTTTAAACGCTTCAGATGTAAAGTTATTCGCTGTCAAAGTGACGTCAAAATGAATGGCAGTCAATGGAATGCTAACGTCGGGTGATCGCTTTGTAGCATCAAAATGGCACCATAGGAGATTCGAGCTCTGAAGCAAAGCTTACCCCCTTGAATTTATCCCTTTTTAAATGTGAACAGTTACACTCACCGCCAGCAAATACTCTTTCGTTGTGATTGGTGGTATCTTGACAACTAGCCGTTACCTTGTTTCCTAATGATTGTGTTGATGCGACTGCTGAGTGGCTGTAATGTACAAACATTACAGCCACTCGGCAGGCACGTGTTGTTAAGGCAGCCGCCTTAACTGCAAAGTGCCGCAGGAAACCCTGTATAACAAAATAAAATGTGTATAATATGAAGTAATCAGTCTGCAAGAAGCATAACAGTGCAATATTGTAATGAGATAATGAGATGGTCTCACACACAGCTGTGAATTGTTCTACAGTTTTATGGATTTTTACCGAAGCTGTCGGAGCCTCTTAGAGAAGGTGCTCCACTGTTGGACCAGGTGCAGGGTGGTAAGGATTATCCATGATAGATAAGTTTGTTCAATGCCCTCCTCTCCACCATCGCTTCAATTATTGCTTCAAATTAAACTTTTTATTTTGTATTAAGCTACAATGTAAGTTAATAGGGACAATTGTGCAGCTTGTATTAACGTTCACAAAAGTGCTTGTTTTGATATTGACAGGCTCAGATTATTATTCTAAGTGTCTGACAACTGACGATGAACATTTGCCCCATAGGGTTACATTGCAGCCCGGTCTGTGGCTGCCGGTTACAACGTTCACACTTGATACCGGACCAATTTCAAGGATTGTTGTTCCTATCAGCCACTTACACACAAAAACATAGGAAAATAGGGTCCAGGTAAAAAAATCCTTTAATAAAATCTATCTACCTACCTACACTATACTTTCAACAAAACATTTACTGTATTTCTCATAGTATGTACACACTAGCCAATTGCAAATATATAAAGAAAGCTTGTACAGAAAAAAATATACAACCGCTAAATAACCAGGAACCACTGTACAATATGTGCAAGAAAGAAGAAAAAATGCTACATTCAATTGTGCCTCCCTTGCAATGCAACAGAAACATCTTTTGGCATGACCCAACCATCTCCCTACAACAATCTGCTGTGATATCCTCACAACCATTGCACCTAGTAGACGGTAATCAACTTTTACAACACTACCACATAACTATTATGTATAATATATATGTGTGACAGGTTATTGGGATTGTTGGTTTATAAAGTTTGATGGATGGTGTTAAAGCTAGAATGTCCCCAAAAGGCAGCAGTGGAGCAAAAGGTGGTAATGTTATCTTGATGAAAATAATTTATAATTTGAATAGTAAATTTAAATAAAAAAAGCTACACAAAACCGAAGAAAGAAAAGAAAATGGAAGAAATGAGAGGATCCTTTGCATGTTTAAGTAGTGGTAGACACCCCCACCCCCCAGGCTTACTGAAACCCTACCAAAACCCATCAAAATCACGTGAAATTAACGCGTAAACAACGCGTTGTCTACGTGTTTTAACGTGTTGTTTACATGTGAGAAATCACGTGTATTTGAACTGTTTGGCTTTCCATATGATTACAGCGGCTAATTATCCACTTTAAATTTAAACCTAACGTTACACTAGTTATCTCAAGCACACATAGCGATCTCCTTTTAGCGACTTTCTCGCTAATTCCACGGGTTGTGGGAATGTTTACACGCTGTTAGCTCTGTTAGCTACTTTAGTTTAGGAGTTAGCGGTGGTTTCTCACTCTCCGGCTCTCTGTTGATCTGGGCGTCAAATTTAGCTATTCCTATGCCTCCTAATGTGACAAATGAGCATGTAATAACTGTAGT
Organism: Sander vitreus; assembly: GCF_031162955.1. Classification (NCBI taxonomy): domain Eukaryota; kingdom Metazoa; phylum Chordata; class Actinopteri; order Perciformes; family Percidae; genus Sander; species Sander vitreus. The sequence goes on from NC_135857.1 coordinate 5,897,099, forward strand.
TTATTTGTCGTGTTGGAGGCAAAGCTTCACACCAGGGAAACTCTGCTGTATCTTAGCCCCAGTAACATTAATCGTTGCAGGCTCATATAGCTCCCTTACCCTGGCAGCAGCGGGGACGGCTGGGTGACTATGTTAGCTACTGTCCGAAACAGCCCATAAGGGTCAGATTCATGGAAAAGGGATGGCAAACTGCTTTGCAATTAACGTTAAGGATTTAAAATGAATTTGTCACTCATGTTGATTACCGGGGCTCAGCGGGCAGACTTCCCGCTCACCCAGAAAATAAACAGTAGGGTACAGATTCTAGATAGTAATCCTGATAGTAAGTAACGTCTTTATCCGCAAACCAAATTATCTTTGGTGTCGTCATTTTAAACTGGCACTCAGTGACATAACTTTACCTCTTCATGCTTCTCTCTGGAAATGATGCGTTCACGAAGTATCCACTTGCTGGGAATTAATAGCATTAGTTGATTTAGGGAATGAACGGAAATCAATTTATATCTGTTTATTCTGTTTAATCTTTGTGTTTGGGGAAAGGTATCAAGCCAAAAGGCTCAAGTCCAAGTGAAGTCATGAGTCATTGCTGTTGAAGTCCAAGTCGAGTTGCAAGCCTTTCCTGAAATTCTCGAGTAGAGTCTAAAGTCATCAAATTTGTGACTCGAGTCCACACCTGCGAATAATGTATAGTAATGTATGTATAGTAATGTGTAATACCAAATACTGTGATATTTTCAAATACTGTTATTGTACCATGTAAATCCCATTGCAACCTATGTTTTCTACCACATCACATTAGCAGGTAGCTTAATAATTGATTAACAGCTGAGAAGGCTTTCTCTGTAAACTCTTGTTTCAAAGTACAAGAGCTTTTTTTCCATACCATACTGAAATGATGATTATCATTATGATAATAGTAAATATGTGTCACCAGGTCAGAAGGGCCAGTATACTGTGAGCACAATGACTGATGGTCCAGCAGAGAAAGCTGGTGTATGCACTGGAGACAAACTGATCTGGATCAATGGAGCCATGGTGTCAACGCTCACACACTCCACTCTCAACAGAACTGTATGAATCCAGTTTCCTCAGTCTGATCTCGTGTGTTGTTTGTTAGACTGAACATGTGTTTGACTCCTGCAGTGTGTTTGGTTCTCAGGTGAAGAAGAGTGGTGACTCAGTGACGGTGCTTGTCATTGACCGTGAGAGTGAGTCTTGCTATGTCAGGAGGAAGATGCCCATCCTGCCTGTGGTGGCACAATGCTGCGGCCTCCCCCACACTGCCAAAACCATGCATCTGGTTAAAGGACGTGATGGATACGGCTTTCTGCTGAGACAAGAGAAGTTGGCAGGCACTCAACGGATAGGTTAAAGATGCACTGATGGTCACATGGCAATAATCACATTCATACACAGACACAGTATATACACATTCACCTCGCGGCTGTGGCTCAGTGGTAGATCGGAAGGTTGGTGGTTCGATCCCTGGCCCTGCAGTCCCATGTCGAAGTGTCCTTGGGCAAGACACTGAACCCCGAGTTGCCCCCGATGCTGCGCATCGGAGTGTAAATGTGTGTGAATGTTTATCTGATGAGCAGGTGACCTTGTATGGCAGCCTCCGCCACAGAGTATTAATGTGTGTGTGAATGGTACGAATGTATTGCACAAAGATAATAAAAACGGATATCGAAAGCATCATTTTAAGTCTTCAAGTGATATGGGTAGAATGTCTCACTAGAAATTGAATTTGAATTATTTATATTTGAATTGAAAAACAAACTGAATCATAATTTCAAAAACAGTCTGCATAGCATAATTTGAAATTGAATTAGTTTGGAACTGAATTCCAACAAACTTGAAACTGAATGTAATATGAAGTTGAATTCACTTACCCTGAAAACTTAATTATTCTCACTGGAAATTCAATTCTCTATATACTTCCACACTAAGTTCCCATAATTCAAATTCAGTTTACTGAGACACAAATCTGGTCATTAAGTAAGAGCAAACAAATAAAAAGAACGTCCATCTTCTTATTAGTTATAGGCAAATTTTTTTGTTCACACTACAAGACTTTCAAAGTCGTCGGACCACTTTACTGTTCATACTACACAACTTGCTATATTCTTGTCTTGTTTTCACACTACCTTACTGATCGGCGACAGTGGGTCACACACTTCTTTCACGTGTCGTTGGCACACAACACTTGTCTTCTCTAACTTAAACCAGTGTTAGTTGTTAGTTAGTCTTAGTCCTGTGTCAAATGTCCTTTCTAATTTTTTGTATCATATTTAGCCAGGCTCATCCTTGTCAACAGATTATATTGAACATTTTAGTTAACCAAAACCACTTTTGGAACTCATTGGCTATCGGTCTGTTGACAATTTAGCCTCTAGGGGCACCCGCCAATATTTCAGGACTTTTTTTCACCAACTGAGACTCCAATGATATCTAGACTGCTCCTTATAGCTTCTTGCATGGGGCTCAATGGCTAATACAAACAACAGTAGGGGTAATGGGCACCCCTTCCTAGTTCCCCTACCCAAGGGGAACTAGGAGGAGGTTTGGCCATTGATCTAAACAGCAGCCAGTGGTCTATTACATAAAACGTTAACCCAGCTGTTGCTGCGTCGTCTCCAAGCCCAAGTGCTTAGAGGCTTTTTCTGCATCTAGACTTATTTCATACTGGCCAAATTCTGCTAATTGTATAACTGAATTATGTTTTAAAGTGTTCTCAGATTGAAACTAGAATTCCTACAAATTACAAACACCATCTTATTACAGACAATGGAGGTGACTTCTTTACTTCACAAGGTGATGAATGCCCGTACTGTACATTCTAAGTATTCTAAGTTCTAGGGACAGGTGTTGCGTATTAGCCATGGCTATAAACACTGTGATACAGGCATCGGATTGTTCTTTGTGTAATAATCTATGTTTTTGTATCTGTCCCTATTCCAATAAACAAAAAAATAAAAATAAAAAAAGTACAAAGCTTGAGACTGGAAATATTCATAATTAGATTTAATGAACTTGAGCACATCTTAAATAGTAATAATAAGGAATTACAATAGTCCCTCCTTGAAATAACAAATGCATAGGCTAGTTTTTCTGCATTTCATTTCATCTTGCTGCTTCCATCACACTCTAACAATGAGTAACGTGAAACCTGACTATCATGGCGCATGGGGAACATGGGTGAGCATTTCTGAATAATCAGGTGATCTCTGAACTTCTATCATGTCTTCCAGTTCATGTGCTGAGGGAGGTGGATGTGGGAAGTCCAGCTGAGGGGGCAGGTATGGAGGATGGAGACCTGCTGCTAGCTGTCAATGGGAAACCTGTTGAGTCTATGGAGCATGAGGACATCGTCAAAAAGATTAGACGGAGTGGTGATAAAGTCATCCTCACCTCTATATCTATACGAGGAAGAGACTTTTACAGAGAGGTAATTACAGTTATGTTAATATGTTTACACAACTAAAGTTAGACTCATACTGTATCAGAACTTGCCTTCAACTGCTCTCTGTTTTCCTGCAGTTAGGCATCTCTCCTTTGTTGTTCCATGACAAATGTACACTCCAGTATGACAGGCAGCAGACTGTCTCCCACTGCACCAAGAACCAGAGTGAAACCCCTCTGAGAGATGGAGATGGATGTCTGACATATCCCACAATGTATGTTCAGGACATAGAGGAGGCAGGCTCTGGTTTCCACTCAAACTGTTCCCCGGATCAGTCAGGAACTTTAACCACACAGGTATGATCCTACTATTCATTATGTCTTCTATACTGTGACACTGGCAGGAAAACTGTTCCCCACCAGATACATATTACTGTAGATTCACAACTAAAACTAAAATAATAATTTATAATGCTGTGCATTCACCTGGTTCTGTTTTATAAACATAAGTAGATGTAGACATGTTTCTTCATCCACTGTTTGCATACCAACACCTCTGCCTGCTCCACCACTTGTTAGTTAAACCGAAACTGTCTTTTTTTCATGACTGACTGTGTTGCATTAGCAAAGTTCTCAAACCGCATCAGAGCAGCTGTCATAACGCACAACCATTACGCAATGTGCACGGCAGTGGCTATTAATAGTACTTTATTACATGCCTGCTTATTGAGAAGCAAGCAAAATTAATCAATTAAATTCCATACCATGTTTTCACTGCTACCTTGCACCCAGGCAGATTCTTACATAGCATGCACACAAGCACGCCGCTAATGGATTTGCCATACACACTCCTCAAACCAACTATTGATTTTCATTAAAGGTGGCATAATGTTGTTAAATATGCGTAAATCTAGGCCCCAAACCGCCAACTTTATGCATTATACAGTCTCTCCAGGAATTTGCGATGTCACGATCGCAAAAATTCACGCGAATTCAACCAATCACTGTGCTCACAATTTTGATTCATTCAATAGATTTTTATTTTTTTGTCTTAAATCCACCAGCCTTTTTCATATAATAAATAATAATAATAAAACATTTGTAGCATTCTGAGCCTTTTTGGTATAAGGTTACTAGGAAACTCAGCCCAGAGTAGTTTTATTCTCCCCAAAAACAAGTTTTATTGTAGAAGTATACCAAAAATACATTTATTTTTTATTTTTTTTTTAAGCAATTTTCACTGTCTCTCCCAACTTCATTGCAACAGAAATACAAAAGACATTGCAGTTTTTTACAAAAGCTGCCGCAAATTCAGGCATTTTGGGCTGCAACAATCTATTAAAGAAAGGCTGCGAAATCCTGGAGGGACTGATTATAGTAGCACAATTGCATTTCCCAAGGTGTATCCAGAGCACCAAATGCTTGCTCTTGGGGGAATTTGTTAGGTCTCTGTAAATTACAGTGTGGTCTAGACCTACTCTATCTGAAAAGTTTCCTTAGTTAACAACATTCATTCATTAGGCTTCATTTGGCCATCACTAGCAATTTAGCAACGTGAAAGTACGGAGCCCCCCTGACCATGCGCACAGAATAAAAATCTGTTCCCTTGGTTTCATAAGCTGTTCCCACGGATTCATAATCCATGCCCTCGGTTTTATAAACCCCTTCAGACTTCAATTATTTACTTCAACTTACACACCTGGAACCCATGGAAACCTATTAGTGAGATAATGTTGGCTATCATTTATAAACCACTAGGCGAGAAGTAACGCAGGTCGGACGATGTTTGTCTTCATGCCCCTCAAAAAATGATATGCTCTGCAGCCACAGTGGCCTTGATGCCCGCACTGCTACAGCTGATTTCCCCGTTTTCTCCTCTGCCTCTTGTCAATACGAAGTTTACGAAGTTTCCTGTCGATTATAAAGTTTAAACACATGCCTCATTTCTACTCCCACAGTTTGCCATAAATCGGCGTAGAAACGCCCTTCAACTCTGTATGCATATTGATACTTGTGCCCGCTCCACCACACATTAGACCTGTCAATGAGAAATACAGCAAAGAAACACAGTTTCCCTGGGTGTGCCGCATTGGTGAGCTTCTCCAACCGTGTCAGAACAGCTGTCTTTATGCATGACCGCTAGACACAGCTGTGGCTGTTTGTAGTGCCCATACCACTAATTCATCACGTTTCTGGAAACCATCATTGCGGTAAAATCTCAATCATCATTATTATTAAACGTAAGAACCAGATGTAGTTGTAGCAGAGGAGAGAGAGACCTTGGTGTACACCATAGACTGTATGTAAAACTATGGATGGAGTGTCTGTGACATTGGTTTCTGAAGAGCCAAAATAAAGCTCAAAGTGGGCGGCACCCGCCGTTGCCATCTTGGCAGTGCTGACGTCAGGAGGTGGCACGTGAGTGGAGCTGAGGCAGACCGGGCGGGCTGAATGACGCCCACCTCACTCGAAGCTCCCAAGCTAGCAGCTAGGCTAAGGAAGTAGGCTAAGGATAAGCTACTCTGTTGCTAGCCCTGTGGTGATGCTACTCGGCTACTGCAGACATGTTGCTCCTGGATGGTAATCTACTCGTTCGTCCCAGCTTGTTTGAGGTAAGTTAATAATATATAATCTAATGTTTTTGTTATTATGATACTAATGTTACACAAGCTTAAAATGTATACAGACTAAAACATCCAAGTCCTATAGCTAAACTTAGCTCACCTGCAGGCCCTCCTTCCTGCTATCGGGAGGAGAGGGGACGGCAGCCTGGACGAACATTATAGCAGTTGTAGCACCTCAGATTCTGCCATTGCAAAGCCCAGCTACGGTGCTCAGTCACAGTGGGTGGCCAGCAAGGGGGGATCAGTCCACGCTGCTGGGATTTGTGATGGCTGAATCCCAGCTGCTGCAGCGGCTAATGCAGGTCCCTCTCGGCCAGATAACTAATCACCACAACTACTATCTAAATCTGTAGCAAACACTGTACTTAACAACATATGTTTAAAGAACAATTTAAACAAATCAATGTTCACCAGTATAGACATCCAATCTGGAAAACCGTTTGTATGACATCTTTGCCGCCACCCCAGCCATCTCACAAGCCCGCTCCTGGATTGACGGCAATAGGCTGGGTCCACTAGTCTGGACCCAGCATCTTATGTGCCTGTCCATCACGTTTAGGATTGACACATCTCCAAGAATAAATAATCTTGGGCTGAATGGAACCTGGGTCCCTGCAATCTGACATAGGTTGTCATGTATCTTGGTCCAAAATTCTTGGACCTTATCACAGGACCGTAGGACATGAAGTAATTGGCTGTCCTCTCTTATATTTCCAACAATTTGTTGTGTCTTTTAAACAAAGTCTAAACAATATGGAGGGAGTCCAATAACAGTGTGCATGTTATTAATGATTTTTTATCATTGGTAGAAGTCCACAGGGCACTAAAGCTTTGTGTTACCTTACTGCAATTGATATCTTAAATAGACTGTTGAGAGAAAGGCCACTTTTATATTGTTACAAGATGTTTATTTATTTCGGTCCTTGTTGAGGTCATAGCCACCAGTGATAGCTTCACCAAACAGCATAAACTAAGTAGCAATCTTGGCTACTTTACTTTAAACAGCTGTCTTCAAAAGGACAACAAACTTGTATTTACTGTCATCTATATTTTGAGATATTTAGGCTCCCATGCTCTAGCCTACAGATGTGACATAATTATATTGTCTACATAAACATATAGCTAACTAAATATTTTTCATTACCTAGGCATTTATTACACATTTATTATTTCTCCCATAGTCACAGTATGGATCATTATTTCATCTTCTCTTCCCACTCCCTGCAGCTCCAGGTGTCCTCATGTGGTAGCAACAGTATGGATAGCAGCATCAACCTGATCCCTGTGATGGGACCATCTTCACCTTCAACACCCTGGCATGAAGATCATATTTTTCTTTACTGACCTTATTTGTGCGCCATCCCGGCTCCAGGACACATCTCGCCTTCTTTCACGTGTCCCGACTGGGTCTCACGGTGAACCTCAAAAGGAGTTCTCTGAATCCTTCTCAGCGCATAACCTTTATCGGTGTGGCTCTGAACGGTGTCACTATGAAGGCCTGTCCATCGCTTCAGCGCATGAACGACATCCTCCGCCTCCTTCCCTTTTTCCAAGGGGGCAGGATGTTACCCCTACAGCCAGTTTCTTTGCCTCGTGGGCAAATTGACAGCTGCCTCGGCTTCCTGTCACTGCACCCCCTGGCTGAACGGTTTCCACTTGCACAGGAAGATCAGGGTGTCGCAGCTGTGCCTGATGGCTCTGTCCCGATGGGACAGAGCCATCAGCTCGTAGCTCGTATCTGTCGGAAGCGGTGCCCATGGGCTCTGTTCCCTTTTGATGAGAGACTGTCACGACGGATGCCTGCCTTTCAGGATGACAAAACACGACAGCTCAGGGCCTGTGGTCTGCTCACGAGACCCTCGAGCACGTCAGCGTGCTGGAGCTACGGGTTGTGCACCTGGCTCTGCAGCATTTCCTGCCGTACCTGTGGGGAAGGCACGTGCTCGTCAGGTCAGACAACACATTGACGGTCTTTCACATAAACCAACGCCGCACAGTTACTGTGGGTGTCCCAGGCTCTTCTGACATGGGCTGCCCCCCGCCTGACCAGCCTACGGGCAATGTTTTTTACCTGGAGAGCGGAACCAGGTCACGGACTTCCTCTCTCGTTGAGAGCCTCTCCCGGGGGAGTGGCAGTTTCATCTAGATGTAGTACACAGGATATGGGGTCTCTTCGGCAGGGAGATCTTTTCACCTCAGAGATGTCGACCCATTGCCCCCTATGGTTTTCTTTGACGGAGAAGAACAGCCCTCTTGGCCAGGATGCTCTGGCTCATGCTTAGTCGGAGGGCCTTCTCTATGCCTTTCCACCATTTCCTCTGATCTTGCCGACGCTTCTCAGAGTGCTTCATCAGGGCCACAGGCTTCTTCTGGTGGCCCCCTTCTGACCTGCCAGGAGGGAGTCACGAGCACCCCAAGGGTTCCTGCATTGGACCTGCCCCTGGTGTTGGATGCCCTATGCTCGCCTCCCTTTGAACCCTTGGCACAGGCAGAGCTGAGGTGGTTGTCAGCCAAGGCTGCGTTTCTCCTTGCCATCACTTCCGCGAAACGTGTTGGCAAGCTACATGCCTTGTCTGTGAGTGATTCCTGTTTGAGGTGGAACTCGGATGGCTCAGGTGTCACTTTGTGGCCTAATACGGCGTTCCTCCCTAAAATGCTAGCACGCTCACACCTCAATCAGCCTATCCACCTGGCACATTTTGACTCCCCTTCCGGAAAAGGAGGGGTCGAGTCTGTTGTGCCCAGTGCGGGACCTTAGGGCTTATGTGGACGCTGCAGGTCCCATGCATACGTCAGTCTGAGCCCACTGCCATAATTTGGCATTATTTGATAATTTGGTCTTAAAACAAGTGATGCCTTTAAAGTGTTCACTCCACATAGAAGTCTTGTTAGGAGTCCAGTTCTATCTTCTCAGGTTGAGCATCCACTGGTCCACCTAACGTTAGAGGGAAACAATACAAACACATATATAAATGTGCTGGGTGGTTACCTATAAAGACGTCTTTACATGCAAACAATAGAAAGGTGGAACTCTGATGGCTCAGGTGTCACTTTGTGGCCTAATACAGCGGCACACTCACACCTCAATCAGCCTATCCATCTGGTACGTTTTGAGAAGGAGGGGACGAGTCTCCCGCTCCTCATCCTTGTGAGGTGGGTACTCAGGCTTCCTCGTGACTCTGCACTGCCTCTGGCGGTCAGTAAGGATGAAATAGAACAAAAGTTACGAATGTAACTAAGGTTCTATGAATCCTGGATGACTGCCAGAGACTCAGAATCTTGCGAACCTGCAAGAAGATTCTGTAGGAATGAGCTTGGGGATGACAACGGAACTTAATACCTTGGCCAGGGTCAGCACGAGGTCACAGGTGACTTTGTTGATATAAATACTTGACCTGCGCAAGCGCGATACGGAATATATTCAGTGTTAAGCACTGCCTCTGGTGGTCATCCAGGATTCATAGAACCATAGTAATATTCGTAACTTTCGTTTTATGTTCATTATGGTTTGTTAAATAACCTATGTAGCAAATAACACTGTTACCACCTTTGCTCTTTTACATCCCTGCAATCACACACTTTATCCCCTTTTCTCTCTACAGCCTCATGGACTCTCTGGGCCCATGTTGGACATATTACCACTTGTACAGGCCTAGTCTGTTGATTTTATGTAACAGATGTGATAATGTTTACTGTTGTAAAGTGTTATATTAAATTATATTTACTCTGCTATTGTCTTTACTGACTGAAAATGTTAGATTTCATATTCAAATCTGTCAACATCTGTAACAAGCAAATCACAAATTCCAGATAAAGCTAAGCTTGCAAAGGTTACAAATTTGCAAGATGCTTTGTACATTTAAGTACACTTTAAACAAATGAACAGTGTAACAGTGATTATAGTTATATAACTGATGATTAACAGCCCACTGCCATAATTTGGCATTATTTGGTCTTAAAACAAGTGACGCCTTTAAAGTGTTCACTGCACATAGAAGTCTTGTTAGGAGTCCAGTTCTATCTTCTCAGGTTGAGCATCCGCTGGTCCACCTAACGTTAGAGGGAAACAATACAAACACATTTTTAAATGTGCTGGGTAACCTCCTAACTTGAATTAATTCAATGTTCAATAGGTCATAATCCAATTATTTTGGCTAAAATTAAGTAATATGCCTAATCTAAATGCCTGTTTTTGTAATAATATATCAAACATAATAAAGGTTTAGGTTTGTGTGCCGTCAAAGTTCACATTACCGTACAGCCTTGATAACCAACTCCAGCTCAGTGTTGCCAACTTACTGACTTTGACGCAAGATTTAGCGACTTTTCGGACTCCTTTAGTGACTTTTTTTCACAAAAGCGACAAGCCAAAACAGTCACCTCTCTCTTCTGTTCTGTCACTGAGGAGCAGGCTGCTGCCCCCCTCTACTCTCTTTCTTATGTGCGACAGTGTACGGGGGCCAGGCTGGGCTGGCAGCCTGCCTGCGGTGGAGACGAGAGACTGCGGGACGGGAGGAAGATGATGCTGAGCTTGCCTGGCCCTGGGCATCCAGTCCTTCGTGACTGAACCAAGCCAGCCTTCTTTGAGAATTCTTTATCTCTTTTTTTTTTTTTTTTTAAGATAATTTTTTTTGTTATTTTTATATTTTTGAACATACAGAACAGACAAACACAATTGAACAAGATCAAAAACCCTCTCCCATCCCCCACCCTCTGCGGTCTCGAGGAAAACAAAAACAGAAATCACACCTTGCCTAGTCAATCTCCTCTAATTCTTGTGATTCTGAGGTCATTAGGACTGATACTTGTGCTGCTGCGTTTTTCCATAGGTCTATAGTTGATGCTGAAAGGCTTTGTTAATCCTTGCTGTAGAGAGCACAAGCATAACTATGTCTAGAAAATACGCCATCCACTGTTTTCTACAAAGCAAGTGGGGGGAGGGGAGCCAGCATTGAGCTATGATTTTCTTGGTTGCGCCAGCTAGCCAAACTTTCTTCTGTCTCCCAGCAGATGTAATTTAGAGTCGTCATTGAGTAACAAGACAATCGGGTCAGTAGGAATTCGACATCCTATCACATCAGATATTATTGATGTGGTTTTATTCTAGAACTCATGCACCTGTTCACACTCCCAGACCATGTGCAGGAAAGTTCTAGTTTGTTCAGGTTGACAGAACGTGCAATAGGGAGTGGGAATGGCTTTAGAGATGTAGCTCTTCTGAGTCCAGTATCAATGTTGAAATGGATCTGCTGGTGATTTGGGTTCTTGGAACAACGGAAAATATTGTCCCAAACTGTCTGCCAATTGCGTTCCCCTCAGTGCTCAGCTCTCGCTCCCATTTCCTTGCTATTGGGAGTTCTCCTATGGATACTTGCATCAGTTTAGCATAGATTTTGGACGCTAATCCTCTCACAGGAAAATCAACAAACCATTTAATAACTGGGTGCGGCTCAAGACTGTTTCCCCATGGCACTCGGTAACATTTTAGGGCTGCTCTTAAGCACAGATACAAGAAGAAGGATGTCCTGGGGACCTCAAACAAGCTCTTAGGTCCTCAAAACTCAACATACCTTTCTCGTTGAATAGCTGGTTTACAGTATAAATGCCTCTGTCACTCCGCTGCTTAGGGTTTGTTACCAGACATTAAGTGTGTATTGTGCTAAATTGGGATGTCCAGATACCACTTGTTAGTGTAGCATAGTTGCTCCTCCACCTGTTTAAAGTTAGTCAATGTATTGGTGATAATTGGGCCATAAGCTAGCATACACTTTTTTGGACACACCTGCAAAGGCCAGGTCTTGCAGTCTTCTTCCAGTGAGGTTTTGCTCTATTTCTCTCCATGGGACTGTAGATGAGGGGTCTGTCCACACTCTGAGGGCCCGTAGCTGAAAGGCTCTGTGATACACTTTAACGTTGGGGAGGGCCAAGCCTCCCGTGTTTGAGGTACGTTGCAGGGTAGAGTATTTTAGCCTAGGTTGTTTATTATTACAGATATATTGCCAAATTAAGGTATCAAGTTTCTTCCAGAAATGTATCAGTGGGGGTAAGGGGATCATTGTACTTAAGAAATTCACACAAGCAACTATGTTCATTTTAACAACAGCAATCCAGGACCGTAGTGATGCCGGCAGCGCAGACCAATTGGCCAGATCCCTTTGAACACTACTTAATATAGTTTCATAGTTGTCCTGGACAACTCGCTGTAGGGATGCATGTATGGTGATGCCCAAATATGTAATTTTGCTTTGGGTTGGTATTGTAACACTAATGGTTGATGCCACATGCCTGTTGTTCAATAAAAGGTTAGATTTATTCCAGTTAATTTTATAGCCTGAGATGGAGCCAAATTCGTTGAAAATCTTAAGAATTTTTGGGATAGAGTCCTCAAGATCAGCAATGTACAACAAAATATCATCTGCAAATAATGATATTGAGCTGCTATTCGATTTAATCTGGATATTTACAGATTTTATTTTGCCTTATGGCTTGGGCTAACGGTTCAAGAGAGATTGCAAATAGCATGGGGGAAAGCGGGCATCCCTGTCGTGAGCCCCGCTTAATGGGAAATGGCTGAGAGTGCAATCCATTGGTTGAGACTATGGCCGTGGGATTTGCATATAAAGTACGCACCATGTCAATGAATTTGGCCCCCAAACCAAGCCTCTCCATTACTTGCCACAAGTAGTTCCACTCTAGGCGGTCGAAAGCCTTTTTTTTCACTTATAAAACTGCTGCCGTTGTTGGAAGGTTTTTGGCTTCTACTATTACATGAAATAGTCTGCGTATATTGTCTGCAGCATGATGCTTGGGTATAAAACCTGATTGGTCGGGGTGGACTAGCTTAAATTTGGAAAGCTTAATATCAGCCCCGATGAGGCCGATGGCCTGTAGTTTGAGCAATCCGCAGGATCTTTACCCTTCTTTGGCCTAACGGAAATCAGCCGGTGTTGGTTTGTTGGTGGAAAGTGCACTTCTCTATGGCTGAAGTTAAAGCTTTCAAGTCTTTAAAATACTGTAGAAGACGTTCTGATGGAATTCCATCCAACCCCGGTGTTTTCCCTTTTTTTAACTGTTTTTAATGCTGATTTAAGTTCCTCTAAGGCTATTAGTTGACCCAGTTCTTCTGCCTCCTCTGGGTCAAGAAGAGGCAGGTTTAGTTCTTTTAGAAACTTCTGGCACTGTATCTGATCTGGGTTGCAGAGGATTGAAAAGTGGCGCTGATATCCTTAGGATTTGTTGAGATACCTTGGTCTGTTCGCTTTGTTTTAATTTCAGAGCAAGCAATTTGCTTGGTTTACAGCTGTTCAAATAGTAATTTTGCCTCACTTTGTGCATTATGAACTCAGCTCTCCTTAGCAGATCATTCAGCTCTGTTCGACTTGTGACTAGAAGAGTTTGTGTAGATTTAGATAAACAAATCTTAAGAGATTGCTCTAACGATTTACAGCATTCTTCCAACTCCGCTATCCATGCCTCTCTTTTCCTCTTAAAATTGACCGCAAAGGAGGATGTAAAATCTCCAATAAATCCTTTAGTTGCTTGCCATGTATATGCAGGGTCAGAAACTGAGTCGGTGTTAATTGATATAAATTCAGCCAGTTTGGTTTTAAATTCTGCATCAAAAGCTGTGTTTTGGAGAAGGGAATTATTAAATTGCCATCTCCTAGAGCTTTCTCCTACCATATCACAACGGAATGTGGTTATCAGCGCATTGTGATCAGACAGAATTGCTGGTTCTATTGCTATCGTGTGGAACATTGCCTTAAGCTCACTGGAGCATAAAATATAATCAATGCGGGAGTGGGTGAGGTGACGTGGAAAAGAAGGTGTAATCCTTGCTAGTAGGGTTGTGCATCCTCCATATATCTGTAAGATGGTGGGATTCCACCACTGCTTTAAACATGTCCGATATGCATTTTTGGGCTTTTGTGTGATTGAACCCTGATCCATCCAAATTTCAAGCGCGTCTCCCCTTCAGTTCTTAGTCGAGCCTGCCACTTATCAGCCAATCAAAAAAAAGAAAGGGGTTACACAATATCCAATCAGAAAATAGCACTATTGTATCTGGGTAAGATTTAACGCAACAACCAATGAAAAAAAAAAAGAAGCATATCCTGGAATCATTCACGTGATTCTGCTACAACGTCTTCTGGAAAGTTTCGTTCACCCACAGAGGAAACCACTGGAGCTCCGAGCATCACTTTGAGCACAGAGTAAGTCATCATCTCCTATTTTAACGTTACAACAAATTGACAACTTGTTTGACACAAAAAATGACAACTTGAGCCGAACTGTTTCAAATGGGAGCCAACACCACAAATGATAAAGGAGTCCAAAAAGGCAACAAACACTTAAACACCACCAGTCATAATCAATCTCTCTCTTTCACACACACACGCACACACACAGAAATTGAATAAATACTTTGTATTTGGTTGAATTGTCAGTGCCATGTGTCAAATCAAAAGTCAGAGCAAGTATTAATAACAAAAACACTAATAATAATTTTATTAATGAAACACCCCCCCCCTTCCCACGACCCGATGTTAAACATGAACAATATTATAAACACATCAGAACTAGGTCTCAAGCAGCTGTTTTGAAGTAGGCTATGTGAGAATAAGCTATGTGTAAAACACACCAATCTAGTTGGAGCAATTAGCAGACTGAGCTGAACAGACAGAATCCCTCATGTTCTTTCAGTCCAGCTACATGTTAACAAACATAGACTGTAAACCGACCAGCCAGTATTTATCATGTCCTCAGGATTTATCATGTTTTTTCAGCCTGATTAAATGTCCACAAAAGCATAGACTGTAGACTGAGTAGCCAGCATTCACCACAGCGCGGGGCGACCCGTGCATGTAGCGCGTTTTCCTCCACTTCTAGTTCCAGCCGGCAAACGGTGGCTGCAGTGAAAGCGAACTCTCTCCCTCCATGAATCGTTCCCAGGGCGGGCAGGCAGCTAAAGAGTCCGAGTTGCGTTCAACGTGTAGTTTGGGTTGAGTCCATTCAGGCACCAGAAGCCACTGGATCGTGAGTGTGACGCAGTCAGATTGATCCGGCTCACATACCATAATTTCTTGCATCTCAGGTTCTGCCTCGATGTGATGCTTCGAGACATTAATTTCCACCAATGCTCCTTTCAGTGCGTCTTAGATCACTGATTCAAGCACCCTTAGGTGCCTCTCCAAAACCCGAGCAATTAAGTCATCTATGTTAGAGAACGCGTTCACATCAGTTGCTCCATTAGCTAACGTTCCATTAGCCGCTGCCATATTATCAAATTTCTTTGACCGAGTAAATAGTTTAGGCAACAGCGAGACCCGCTTTTTCGTGCCTGCAGGCGTTTCACTGAGTCACCGTGATAGCAGACAAAACGGTTTGGCATCGAAGAAAAAGTAATAGACCTGGTTATTTAATGAAATATGGAGGTGAGTGTGGGAGCCTCAGTCTTTTGCAACCATAACGGTGGCTGGTCACATGATCCCTCAGAATTTCTTTTTTTACTTAAAATAAATCAAAGTAATATAATATAAATTCCTAGTGAGTTTGTGATTATTTGGCAAAAGTTTTCTATTTCTTTCTTTCTATCTACCTTGCCCTGAACACCCACAGGTGTTTTGAGTTAATCTTGCTGATTAGACCTCTTCCCAGTACTGTGTGGATGTGTATAGACTGATTGATTGACATCTTCCTGATTCTCTTAGCTTTGTTGCACCAGTTAGGGCAGGACAAATGACAGCTTTATCCTTCTTATTGGTAGAAAAAATTTGTGACGTAATAAATTCCCATCTAAGCTCCGGCCTATTTCAACCTTAAGAGATCTTATCAGCCACAATAACTGAAATCCCCTATGTTTAAGTCTCTGACTTGCTACACCTGACACAACCACTAAGCTTTATGCAAATTATTTGGTAATGACGTCACTAATATGCAAATGAACGAATGATGTCATCTAGCTACTTTCATTGCAAAAAGAGTTGGCAACACTGCTCCAGCTTAACAACAACATCAACAACATATTGCAACATCAAGGTTTTGGTATTTCTGGAATCATGCTGAAATGTGAAATTTTTTTGAAGTCACACACCATTTGACACAGTTCGCCTAGTCTAGCATTAGTTTGTATGGCAAGATATAAATCCGAGAGTCTGCTCTCACCAGAGATGATTTCTGTCACTGGTCTTTTTTACATCCATGACTGTCAAAGCATAAAGGCGTAGCGCAGCGGACCACTACACCCGGCCAGCAGCTGCTTCTCTCGGCCTGGAGCAAAATTTTGCCGTGCTGCTCACTTGGTACCTGCTGCTAATGTTCCAACAGCAGCACAGTCTCAAATAACGTAGTGACTTTATTTTCCAGCTTCATACAAACACTAGAGTGGTGATCGGGCCGCATTTTTCTGTCCGAGCCCGGCCCGCGTCCAACAGAGCAGTAACCGAACCCGGCCCGAGCCCAACAGGCATTAAGATATTTATGCCCGAGCCCGACACAGTTAAAATGTTGTTTTTTTCTCATACTAATGACACGTACGTTTGTTTGTGTGGAAAGCCCGCTTTATTAAGCAACTGTAGGAAGGCATTCAGAAATGTCAACAGATGAGCACGTCAGCGCACACGGGACAACATGCGCACGTTGTTAAGCTGTTTAAACCAGGGGAGACTCGTTACCTCCACGGCCGACGTTATAAAATTATCAACATTGGGGTTAAAATCCTGTTTCTGGTGAGCAAATGAATAAACTTGGCTTTCAGTCTGGAGTTTATTTTGGACACCGCACACTGTGTGTACAAAACTGAACTTATTCCACCAACTCTGCTCTACACGTCTGCTTCCTGTTTCTCTATCTCTCTTCTGCCCACTTTCCACACACACGCACTGAGCTCTCTTAATGGAGCCGCAGCACCATTTTACAACAAATGCCTTATCGCACTGATGTGACCGAGCCCGAACCGAACCCAAACATTTCTAAATATCTGTCTGGAACCAGCCCGGCCCGTCGGGTCCCGTTGGGCTTGGGTCGGGTATCACCACTCTAACAACACCAAACAAAAAGTATTATCACTGTACATTTAAACACTACAAAGTTACGTTTTACCTTTGGTGCAAGCCGGTTTTAGCATAAGCTCCCGTTAGCGTCCTTCTCCGAGGCTTCTGTCTATGGCTAATTAACGTTGGCTAGTTAATATGCTAATAATGCTCACGAACGTTAAAAACCATTAGAATTTAACTCACCAAAAGAACTGGAGCGTTGACTTCTTGGCAGGGTCCGTACAGTCAAATGTACAGCAAGCCGTATTTTGCCTCGGATATATGCTTGAAAATTGTCCGAAAGGCAAAAACACGGCTGGGAGGTCAAGTGCAGTGATATACGTGTCCATATATAGATTGTTTTCACGGAAGGGATCTCCTTGCTTCCCAGCATTGCACGCTAGTGAGCTTGACACCAGTTTCTCTTCACTGACCACTGACAAGCAAATAAACAGCCTACACCCTCCTACAACCGCGATGGCTGCAGCTGATTGGACGTTTACGAACAGTTCACCAAAACGTGTTTCTGAAAACATTTTAAGCGAGAAATAGGCCATGCAATTGCTAAATCTGTCTTCATTTTAGATCGACAAAAGTTAGTTTAAAAGATTTTAGTCCGCTTTTGAGAGGCAGCGAGCCGAGCCGGCTGCTCCTCATTTGCATAAAGTTGGCTGGATTCAACTTTATGCAAATGAGGAGCGGGCAACTCGACACCCCGCTACCAGAATGCATTACACAACCTGCTCCCATAGAAATGAATGGGAAGCGGGGAAATAACGCTGACAATGGGCACGCACCTTGAGTCGGATTAGCTTTAGCTGTAGTGTCTGACGGGGAACACAGGGCTACATCTCTCTCACTACAGGCAACTGTCAATTAATGTAAGTAATGTGACCATGCACTTAATTATGTAGAACTTTAGGCCTGAATATAACTTAATCTGATGAGTTATAAAAAAAATTCACCCCCCCAGAGTTATCATGAAGGGTAAACTTAGCTATGGAGACCATAGCGGAGTTTTTTTCTGGGTTTTTTAACCAGGCTGTAAACATGTTTAATTCTGCTGTAAAGCTGGGCATTTTAACATAGGGGTCTATGGAAATTGACTCACTTTTGAAGCCAGCCTCAAGCTGCCACTCGATGAACTGCTGTTTTTGGCACTTTCGCATGTGCATCACTGATCAGCGCTGGAGGTTGCCCCTTGGTGTACACGTGACAATAAGTGTCACAAAATGAATGACGGTTTGCATTTTTACGTTTGCATAATGCTCATGAGACAAAATTAGGTTTACGAGTTTTATTCACAAACAAATACTGTTCAAGGCGAGGTGGAGAAGGTTAGTCGTGCGCAGGGGTCAGGAAGGTTAGAGCAGACACTGATCCAAAGTTCCGGCAGTGTAGTTGCGATCAAGGACACTTCCGGCACAATAAACTCGACAAGGCTATCTTGAAACATAGAAACAAAAAGCGAAGGTTAGCGAACAGACAAGCTAACCAGTAGCAACTGGTTCACAAGAACATTAGAAACGAATCACCAGAGGTGGACTCATACTCAACCATGTGAAGCGAGGAATAATCTGCCTCGATTTACAGGAAGCCTGGAGTCTTTATTTCACTGGAAGATTATCAGATGAGAAACGGGTGTGCAGTCCTGATCTCCTCCACGCCCAAGGAACGCCCACTCACACACAGACAGGGGAAGAGGGAACACACAGAAAACTACAGTCACAGCTCAGGCTGTGGCATGCATGGTCCCTCATTAGAGGAGCTTGGGTTATTCTGATTAAATGATCATTTTCACCTTTTGTGTTTTTCAGCTGTCAGAGAGAACATGCAATGCTTTCTTGTGATCAAAATGAACAGAAGACGAATGACATCAGCAGACGAGAAGATGAAGAGCTCAAGTCATAGCAAATGATTTTCAGCAGACTGAGGTTAGATGCTTGGGGATTAAGTTGTTATTGCTTGCTCGTTAGATTTTTTCTAAATCAGTCCCCAAAATCACCTCTGTGTAATTGTCTTCTGGGACCAGGTGTTGGCACTGGATGCTCCGCCGAATCTACAGTATGAGATCACATGAACTTTCTTTTTAACCTTGTAATCTCCAAATGTATATTTTGATTAATATTTTTTGTTAATTACAAACAATGGTCATTATTTTGTGTGAAGCTTACTGTATGATATAAATTGTGAAATAGCTTTAAAGGAGACCTATTATATTTTTCCGTATTTTCTGTCTATCTATAATGTTACCATCTCAGATGTTAAACGTGGCCAAAGCTTTAAATAATGCGGTAAACACACCAGGCAAAACCTCAAATTTCCCACTGTTCTGTTCGCTCTGGTCTTAACAGTTCTTTCTACTCTCTGCTCCATATCATGTAATACCGAGCCGGGTTTCCATATATGGTCAGTGTTTACGTTACGCTACATGTAGCCACATGCTAACGCCAGGGGAAGCTGTAATCTTGGCTGCCGATGTTATTTTCTTCGAAGATTTGGTCACATTCCTGCTGGAACATGTCCGGTTGTGTAGTTATTAGTTTAGAAGCATTTATTGGTGATTTTTCCCGGTACAAAGTCCTGCTGTATACCCCACTGCAGTCCATTCCAGTGTACAGAGGCAGCAACAGCAAAGCTGTGGAGGAAGCTCCACAGCGCTGCGGAGGAAGGTCTGGCTAGTCCAGACAGCATTCCGGGATGGGAGAAAAACGTCCTCTTGTTTATTGGCATTTCTTTAAACCAATCACAACATACAATGTACATTCAAAAGTTGTTTTAGTCGTGAGAGAGAAAACTCAGATTGAACAGATAGTCTAGCTAGCTGTCTGGATTTACCCTGCAGAGATCTGAGGAGCAGTTAACCATAGTCCTCATAAATCCACCGGAGTTTAGAACGCCAACACAAAGAAAGTGGAAGGAAACGGACATCGGCGAATAGACATGCATCCGGCGGAATTTCCTGCGGCACCAGAGCAATTCCGGAAGTGGAATGTCGTGGATATAGTCTAGCAGAGCATAGATTCAGAGACTCCGGAGATGCAGAAACGCTGACCAATCGGAGCAGACTGGGCTTTTTAAAGAGACAGGCGCTCCAACAGAGCAGAGCAAACAGAGGGGGAATACAGGTACAGCAGCCATGGGCAGTATGAAAAAAATTTAGTGTTTTTGAACATTTAAAGCACGTAAACACGCTTCAGAAGTATGAACCTTAAAACGGTATATACAGTGGTGTGAAAAAAGTGTTTGCCCCCTTCCTCATTTCCTGTTCCTTTGCATGTTTGTCACACTTAAGTGTTTCGAACATCAAACCAATTTAAACAATAGTCAAGGACAACACAAGTAAACACAAAATGCAATTTGTAAATGAAGGTGTTAATTATTAAAGGTGAAAAAAAATCCAAACCATCATGGCCCTGTGTGAAAAGTGATTGCCCCCCTAAACCTAATAACTGGTTGGGCCACCCTTAGCAGCAACAACTGCAACCAAGCGTTTGCGATAACGTGCAATGAGGCTTTTACAGCGTCCTGGAGGAATTTTGGCCCACTCATCTTTGCAGAATTGTCCTAATTCAGTTACATTAGAGGGTTTTCGAGCATGAACGGCCTTTTTAAGGTCATACCACAACATCTCAATAGGATTCAGGTCAGGACTTTGGCTAGGCCACTCCAAAGTCTTCATTTAGTTTTTCTTCAGCCATTCGGTGGTGGACTTGCTGGTGTGTTTAGGATCATTGTCCTGCTGCAGAACCCAAGTTCGTTTCAGCTTGAGTACACGAACAGATGGTCGGACATTCTCCTTCAGGATCTCTTGGTAGACAGCAGAATTCATAGTTCCTTTTATCACAGCAAGTCTTCCAGGTCCTGAAGCAGCAAAACAGCCCCCAGACCATCACACTACCACCACCATATTTTACAGTTGGTATAATGTTCTTTTTATGAAATGCAGTGTTCCTTCTACGCCAGATATACTTGGACACACACCTTCCAAAGAGTTCCACTTTTGTCTCATCGGTCCACAGAATGTTGTCCCAAAAGTCTTGGGGATCATCAAGATGTGTTCTGGAGAAATTGAGACAAGCTTTGATGTTCTTTTGCTCAGCAGTGGTTTTCTCCTTGGAACTCTGCCATGCAGGCCATTTTTGCCCAGTCTTTTCCTGATGGTGGAGGCATGAACGCTGACCTTAACTGAGGCAAGTGAGGCCTGCAGTTCTTTGGACGTTGTTGTGGGGTCTTTTGTGACCTCTTGATGAGTCGTCGCTGCGCTCTTGGGGTAATTTTGGGCAGCCGGCCACTCCTGGGAAGGTTCACCACTGTTCCATGTCTTCGCCATTTGTGGATAATGGCTCTCACTGTGGTTCGCTGGATTCCCAAAGCTTTGGAAATGGCTTTATAACCCTTTCCAGACTGATAGATCTCAATTACTTTCTTTCTCAATTGTTCCTGAATTTCTTTGGGTCTCGGCATGATGTGTAGCTTTTAAGGATCTTCTGGTGGACCTTACTGTGTCAAGCAGCTCCTATTTAAGTGATGCCTTGATTGTGAACAGGTGTGGCAATAATCAGGCCTGGGTGTGGCTAGAGAAATTGAACTCAGGTGTGGACAACCACAGTTATAGTATGTTTTAACAAGGGGGGCAATCACTTTTTCACACAGGGCCATGATGGTTTGGATTTTTTTTCTCCCTTTAATAATTAACACCTTCATTTACAAATTGCATTTTGTGTTTACTTGTGTTGTCCTTGACTATTGTTTAAATTGGTTTGATGTTCCGAAACACTTAAGTGTGACAAACATGCAAAGGAACAGGAAATGAGGAAGGGGGCAAACACTTTTTCACACCACTGTATGTCTCTCTTAAAATGTTTAGCGCCATATATAGAAGCTTAAAGGTCCCATGACATGGTGCTCTTTGGATGCTTTTATATAGACCTTAGTGGTCCCCTTATACTGTATCTGAAGTCTCTTTCCCGAAATTCAGCCTTGGTGCAGAATTACAGCCACTAGAGCCAGTCCCACAATGAGCTTTCCTTAGTATGTGCCATTTCTGTGTCTGTAGCTATTGAGGAGGAGCGAGGGGGGGGCAAGGTGGAGAGTGGGGGTGTGGTCTTGACCAACTGCCACTTTGCTCGTTTGAAAGCCATGATGTCTCTCTCTCATGGGTGGGCCAAATTCTCTGGGCGGGCAAAGCAGAGAAAGGGGAGGTAACCTTGCTCCTTATGAGCTCATAAGGAGCAAGATTCCAGATCGGCCCATCTGAGCTTTCATTTTCTCAAAGGCAGAGCAGCATACCCAGGGCTCGGTTTACACCACTGGCCATTTCAAGCCACTGGGGGACCATAGGCAGGCCGGGGGAACGCATATTAATGTTAAAAAACCTCATAAAGTGAAATTTTCATGCCATGGGACCTTTTAACATCTAGAAACATGCATTTTTAAATACTTGTTTATTATGCTCTATATGTAATATGATTCACTGTGTCTGGATGTATTCATTTATATTAAATGTTTTCGTGGCAAATTTCGACCCCTTTTCTCAGCATATAGGCTACTTTTCTTTGTTCTATGTGTGGCAACAGATTGTATTTATTTTGGGGTGGACATGCTCCATGGTCTGTGTGTCTCCCACCTGAAAGCATGAGGGTTCTCCAGTTTCCTCGAGTCCAAAGAGATGCAGGTTAAGTTAATTGCAACTCTAAATTGCCCATGTGAGTGTGAATGCATCTCTGTGTTGGCCCAGTGATTGACTGGCGACCTAAGCAAAAAACAAATTATGATTGGTTATCATGCTCCAACAAGGTAGCCTGAAAGGAGACACTCTGGGCAAGACAAGTCTTCACAGCACTGGCTGCACTACTTGCTGCTCATTAAGATCATTGCTTTGAGCGCACAGTAATAACTCAGGGCAACTTAGAGAAGTGCATAACCTTTTTCATCAACTTAAATCTTAACGTGGATTTTGGCAGCTGGACAGTCTGGGAACAATATTCAGAGAGACTTTAGTAGGAAAATCAATCCCAAACTAATAATTCAATAATAATCAAGACTCAAGATATTATCTTTCAGGTTATCTTCAATTTTCACATTATGAGAGAAGTATGGACAACAATGGATTTTTGGCATTCTTTAAATATCACATTTAATGTTTTCACCATTATTTTTCAGATGGAAGCTTTTGGGTAGATCTAACACTTTCCAAAATGACAACTGATATCTAGTCAATAACTTTGATTTACAGTGCTTAAACGCAGAGTTTAATAGATACATTATGTACTGTATATACTGCAAGTTTTATTCAAATTACAATGCATCTGATTAAAACATCAAGTATACAAACATGGTATAGGACATCAAATTATATGAATCCAAATATACCAGTAGTTGCAAAGTTGTAATCAGTTTCTTACACAAGTTTGTCAGTTATTACTCTACATTTTTTCAAAATGAGCATCATTTGATTCAAGTACTTATTTCCAAAACAAAATAAAACATAGGAAACTACTATATCTACACAAAGAGTTCATACAGGCCTAGGGAGGGAGAGTGACTTCTCACTATCACTGTGAGCTGTGTTCATTCCTGAGAAAATTCCTGTTCAGTTTCCAATAGACACCCACAGCATGCCTCTTTTTTATTGTCTCATTTGTGTCAGAGTTGTCTGTGTTGAATGTGTTTTTTCATAATGGGTTGGAGTGATCTATGTTATGTTAAACTATGGCCACGTGACAGAAATCAAATGAGACTCATCAGGATGAATCAATATCAAAGTCTGTTGGAGGGCTACCCATGCACTCATAGAACTAGAGTTACATCCAGGTAATTTAATACTTTTGGGCAATAATATAGTGTCCGAGAGAGTTTAATGCTTTGCTCTGTGCAGAACTCTAGGATGGAGTGGTGGAGTCTGTGCAGTTTATTTTAAAAAAATGACTTTGTAAATACTTAATCAGACTCAATAAAATAGCGATAAGTTAGAAACCATCATCTGTTCTTAAGTCCCAGTGGTTGAATATAAAGGCTTATATTTCACCCAGCAAACATTTGATCTCAATGTGATCATGATTTGTATAGTAGTTAAATTAAGAAATACTCCTTGTTAACATATTTTTCCATCTTTAATCATCAATTTTGGACATCATTGAATGGTTTTTAATCTCACCTGAAAATTTCTGTTGTGTTAGACTTGCAGTGTTTCTCTGTGCTGCATATGAGGTTTCACATTGTCTATTTTGTGTTTGGTTTTCTAAAGTTGCAGTGCATTGAGGTCTTTGAGCCCCCAAACAATATGATCTTTAAATATAAACTTTGTGTGGGCATTGTCTTTGTAAACCTAGGGACAAACATTGCTCCAACAAGCAGAAAACCCATAGTGCGCAGTTATTGGGGAAAAAAACACTATGCAGCCAATCACAACTGTATAAATAATATAAAGAAATGTACGTAGTACCAGGACCGGGCTCTACAAGCTGGTTCCATATTGGATCCGGTTCTCGGTTAGAAAGCATCAGGAATTACCTAATCCTATTGAACATTTTTTACTTTTTAATTGAACTCTGCTTTCTTTTATTAGCAAACCATTTCACATATCAATATTTGAAGCAAAAAAGTCATAGCCAAATCTAAAGTCTATTCAACAAGGGATTTGGATTCAATGAGTCAATACTGAATTCTGATTCGATAAAAGGCTATTCAACCCCAACCATATATAGCACATCCTGCAAAAATAACTAAGCACTAGTTAAATTCTTAATAGCCTGAAAACAATCCAAAACAAAAAGTAAGTTAATTATGTGAAACTTGATAATCATCTTTGAATCAAATCAATTCCTTGACATTGAGCTTTGAACACAGCCACTGTGGTGTAAGTAGTTGAGCCGTACCGAACAGTCACGGAATGGGGGTCATGATTCAGTCACACTATGGAGAGCGCAAATGGGACTCCGGAGCTGGAAGACCCGCCTGCAGGTTCCCGGTCAGCTATAACAGCAGCAGCGAGAGATGTGTCCGCGTTGCTCCACCACTGTAGTGTATGTGAATGAAAACACATCCAACATGCTAACGCACATTAAATGGCATCACCCAGATGTGCCGATCACTGGGACGGTAAATTATTGGGTGCTTTGAATGTTTAAATATAGCATAAGAGATGTTTTTCAATTTAATAGCCTATTGTGACCTGTTGCCTTTTGGGAAAGTGTTTGTGTAGTGTTCGTACAGACATTTGGTATATTATTTTCATTATCAAATAAGCAACATTTCAAATATGACAGTGGGCAAAATGTTAACTCAGTCCCCAGCAAGAGGATTTTGTCTGTCTCGAACAGTTGCACTACTCTGTTAAATGAAACTAAACATATCCTTATGTATTTGGGTTTTTTCCCGTTGTACTAAACTCACACCAAACCATGACACCAGTGTATGAAAAAAAAAACGTGACTTTTGTGTACCGTTATACCCATAGTAAGTAGTGACTCTCCCTGCCCATAAGGTCCTATCCTATCAAAGAGTAAACATTCACTAACAGTCAGGGAACCCTTGGCTATTGGTAGTACTTTGTAATACAAACATCTGATGATTAAAAAAAAATTAAAAATTTCAGGTGAATGCTTTGCATTTAGATGCAGTAGAGGTTTGCAGAGATGTTATTTCAGTATAAAAGCTTGAATAGACATTCAAGTGTTTTTTAATTCATCCCCACATGAAATCAGAAAGGTGTGGAGGTAAACAAAGCAAAGTTACTGAGCCCAAGAGGTAGAGACCAACATGGTGAATCATTAATATACATATTCACACAGTGCCGCTGTGGTGAAATAATTAACAATAACAAAAAAGGCTTCTCCCTAGTTGTATCTACAAATCTGCTGTACACACAAGATACAGTTAACATGACAATTCTGTGAATCATTACAGGATTTTCTGTCCTTTACAGATCCCAGTTGCAGGGTTAAAATAAAGACAACATATACATTTGTAGCAAGTTTAAAAATAAAATTAACTTCACAGCCTTAGAAATGTGCAGGCTAATACAAGTTCTATACAGTGGTATTGTTCTTTAGGTTGATGTATAGATTTGCTTCTCTATTTATATACATAATCGTACTTTGAGGTGTGAGAAAAATGCATGCCATAGAACACATGAATAGCAATAGAAAACAATTCTAAAAATATATTAAATTATTTACTTGAAAGTTTTTTTTTTTCTGGAGACAGTGTACATGTATGAGGAGAAGCGGGAGCACGCTTTAGAACTGGATTACCATTTAGAAAAACCCATATGGATGAGACCATGCCATCCTTTATACATCATTCATATGCTACTGTTTCGGTTCTATGGTGAGCTTGTCTAATGCAATCCATGATGACATAGTTGGTCAATAGTATGTGGTTATATTCAAGTAGACATAAATAATTAACAACCTTAAATAATGATATTGCTGGTTAAACTGCTTCTTTATCTTAGTATGTTTTCTTCTCATTTTCATATTTTGTTCATAACACAATGACAGCTCCCCATTTGTCCTTATAGTCAAAAGAAGAACAAGCTGAACAAACCTGTTTTTACAAAGCAGGCTCCAAAGGAAGACTGGATCTTGACTTTAGTAAGCTGCCACAGCCACGCTCTTTCTAAGCTTCTATAGTACTTTTAAGGATTTCTTTACAATCTGGGTCTGATTCTCATAGTGTTGGCCATCATCCCCCGTCACTTAGGAGAACATCTGGATGACACTCCCAACACCTGTAGCTTTAACACTAACCCTTAACAACCAAAAGAACAAAACAAAATGAGTACTCAGACAATGACTCAAAAAAAATACACATTTCAGATGATACCTAATAACAATAAGAGATATGTTACATCAACTGAATTGGTCCAAAGTTAGATCACAACGTGACTGTTGCTGACATGGCCCACCTACTCATGCATTAGTTATGTTAAAAATGACAAAACTTTCATTAAAATGTGTAAAGAATCAACAGAGCCGTGTCCATTTATTGCACTGTTTGGAGAAGTCGTAACGATGGATATCTGAACAGGTCTCAAGCCAATTTGGTTGCAGTCTGTTATTTCCTCACCAGAAGAATTCAACTGTTTTCCTCAGGGTCATTATGTAAAGATGAACATATCCAATTCAAAAAGATTTGAGATTTTTCCTCCCTGAAATACGCCACCATAAGTAATTTGTTTGCGATTACAACCCATATTTATGTTTATAGTGACGGCGCCCTCTAGTGGTCGTATTAGTTATGAGGAGAGCAAAGCAGGAAGTAAGTTGAGGAAGTGGTGGATTTGTAAAAAAAAAGGCAGGACTTTCACCCAGGACCAGGATTTTTTAAGTAATTCACCCATTTAAATTATAATTAGGCTTAAACTTCTGCATAATTGAGGGTGTTCCGCTTTGAGTGACAGGTGACCACAGGGGACGAGTATAGATTGCAGGCTTTATTCAGCCCGCCTTTGCTCCATCCACTTTTCACTTCTTTGCCCATTTTTGGATTAGCCGACTTCAGGCACTGCCAAGAAGGCTACGGGTGGAGCCACAAGGAATCGCCCACTTTGAGCTTTATTTTGGCTCTTCAGAAACCTATGGGTGACGTCATGGA
Source organism: Sander vitreus (assembly GCF_031162955.1). Taxonomy (NCBI): domain Eukaryota; kingdom Metazoa; phylum Chordata; class Actinopteri; order Perciformes; family Percidae; genus Sander; species Sander vitreus. The sequence continues at coordinate 5,924,760 of NC_135857.1, forward strand.
GACTACGTCCAGATTTTATACAGTCTATGGTTTAAAACTGTGACCATTACATTCTGTGGTTTAAATATGAGGATGTAAAAATGCTCCTGTGGGTCATATTTCCTGCCACCACTAGGGGTGCTAATTCATGAACTGCTCCTATAGGTTGTTTTAGAGGGTAGGAATAAACATATATATATATATATATATATATATATATATATATATATATATATTGTTGTATGGTTTGGAGGACTTGTTTGAGAAGATTTGGTGTTCCATTAAGGGATCCATTTTCAAAATATACATATGTTACAAGGCAACCTTTGTTTTTTGAAAACATAGAAGCAGATAAATTGAACCCATAGTATACTTAATGTCTTTAATTTTAATATTGATTAATAAACATTATTAATATGTTTATTTACTAATGTCTGTATTTTTGTTCTTCTGGGTGGGGTAGGGGTGTTAAGAGGGAGAATGTTTACTCCAGATGTCTTATGTTCTGTTTGTGTGGTATTAGTTGATAAAAAAAAGACCATGCTTAAAAAAGATCAAAAGCAAATGAGCAGAGACACGTTGTAAATAAATGCATCTTATGGCCACTGGCCAACATTACGCTCCACAATCAAACTGTTCAGTAAAAGGTTCTCATAAACAACAGGAAGGGTGGCTCCCCCTACAGAAATTTGTTGTGAAAAACAGATCTTTCCTTTAACTTTAGCTATGGAAAGGCCAACAGGCTGTAGAGGTTTTCATTCAACTCCATTTAAGTGGTATGTACATAGAGGAATTCCATGGAAGGTCATGGGGAACCATTAGTAAGCTGACATATTTCAGTTCAGTGCAATTTCATCTGTCTTGTGTTTTTTTTTTTCCTGAATTTTTTATTCTACCTACTCTTTGGGGTAAACTTAGTTCAGTTTGGCTGAGTGATTAAATAGTTACTATCCAAACAGTGAAGTTAGGAGGCACACAAAAGACAGCTAACATTCATTCATAAAAAAAAAACTATTCCATTAGGCTGACAGGACTGTTCAGCCATACACTAGAATTGAACTGAATATTAGCAGTACAGGTAATATGGTTGGTCAAAGAGGGGGCAGAAGTAGCATTGTAGAATTTCCTGTTCTGCTCCTTTTCCCTTTGTCAGTACAGTACAGCTTTCTGAAGTTGGATGGGTTGTGTCATTTTGTTGGCAGGGTGTATAAGAATAGTTTTTAGTCTGATCCCTTTTTAAACTTATTTCCTATTCACAGAACTATTCAGTTGTTCTTCATGTAACTTGCAAGTGAGCATTTAAACCCTCACCTTCAAGACCAAATTATCTCAACAAAAAAAAACACAATTTATCGAAAAACCCAAGCAGATTTCCAGAATGCTAATCTACTGACCACTGTAAACACTTAGTTTCATTATTCCAAACAGAAATAAAGCGTGGCCTATTTAGGGGATACCTGACCCTTTCCACAATGACTGACTGACAAAGATTTAAATATTGGGACAGGTTCAACTTAATATTACAAACAATATTTATAAACAAATATTGAGGGGCCTCATGTATAAATGTCTGTATACAATCATCAAAATAGCATATACATGCATACATTTAATTGTTCTAATACGTGTGCATTATACATATATGTAAAACTTCACATATATCTGAACAATAATTATATTCCTGTACGCATGTCCTTATTTTAAGATTAAATAAACACTTGTTGATTTGTCCCCTTCTTCGATAACAACCGTGAATAGTTGATACGTCCAAGGTTGCAATTTAGTTAAATTCTATTAATTCTCCTTCAATATATTTAATATAAATAGACAAAAGTGCCATGTTGTGGCCTTATGAATAAATGACAGAAGCTTTGCGGACTGTGAACTGATTAGATGTGCATTCTACCATGAATAGATGACAAACTATGAAAATAAAGAAGAAAGAATGACCTTCAAGTGGGTATGTGCCACTAACACAGCCCTAACCTATTTACCCCATCTAAAGTTCTAATGGCTAATGTGTTGAGTGTTTGCTAACACTCAACAACTAACACTAAACTAACTGCTTCGAACAAAGTGTTCGACCATCTTATAGTTTCTGAACCTTTCCCAAATCAGAATTGGAGAACTGTAGCGAACTATTCTTGTGACTTACTGTCATGACAAAAAAGACAATGTGTCTGGATAGAAAACAGTGTGGGGCAGTGTGATTCAGCCAGGTGGAGGCTATGATGGCAGACTGTTCACCCGCTTCAAGTGAGGCCACTTGAAACAAGTAGCAAACACCAGTGGCGGAGTGGCAATCGGGAGAGCCGGGACTTTTCCCAGTGGGCCGGTAGTGTTTCGAGGCCATGAGGGCCAGTCTGATAATAGTTATACATTGCAAGTTCTTAGCAACACCATCCAGTGGCCTGGCGTGCGGCTGCTGCCCACAGCTGCTGCCTGCTGCCCGCTGGTCAAACTGTGCAGCCTCTGCTCAACTCATACGGCGGGCCGCAGCAGCCTCTTATTTCAATACAAACACAGGCTAATCAGAAAGCACTAACGGTCACAACCAAACCAACCCCAAATGGCATAGCCCTGGTCAGACTCAAAAGGAAAAAAAAGGGATTGTGCTGCTATGCTGTGTGTTGTTCATTCATTCACCATCCGAACATAACAGTTTTTCTCAATTGCTAAAACAATAAAACCCATTGGCTGAACAAAGTTCTCAGTTGCCTGAACTCATTTAGCTAATTGTGCAGTCTGTTGTCAATACCTTAAACCGTTTCACATGGTAAAACACAATTTGCAGATCTCACAGACTTTTCAGCAAATCTCTAAACACATTCTGCACTCTAATACACATGTCATCCATACTGGTAAACACAAGTGGCAACAATCAAATACAAATAGAGAACACATGTCATTGATTGAACACAACCACTCAAAATTGATTTCACTTGTTTCAAATGATGTGACACAACCAATATAAGCCAGTTCAGAGAGCAAACAGGTTGTTGAAGGTGGGAAGGAGAAAGTCTGAGAATGGATAGAAGAAACAATGTAAGAGGACGAGGACGAGTGCGTATGCGAGGTGTCAGGGCTGGATATGGCACTCAAGAGGCTTCTTCCCCCGTTGCCTCAGGAGGGACAATATTGCTTGTGATGTCGACGAAGTGCTCTGGCCTGACCCAGCCCAAAGACAAGAAGAAGCACACTGATCACATGTTTACTCCTTTGATTTTTGTCCCTTTTAGTATTGTTTAGTACAGTGCATTGTAGGCTGTATACTGTACAATGAACAAATTGTATGGCCCTGAACATTGTGCTTTCCATTTGTTACTGTAACAGTACTGACTGATAGATTTTGACTGGTTGCAGGTTTATATCAACAAAGAACAAGAATTACAGTATCACAGAGACAAAGGACAAGTTTGTGAGATGCAGGGTACAGTACTGTAAAAATAGGGGTACAAGGAGGAGGAAAAACAAAAAAAAATTGCAAAGCAGAGTAGTAATTTCTGATACATTTTTAGCTATTATGATAGAACATGTTTTCGTTCGAGACAATGACGGAAAAATATGAAATTTGTTTTGAGATTAAAAATGTACTTCTCCCTGAGAACTATATGTTTTGAACAATGTGATTTCTATTTGTTTGGTGTATTGTTTACTGACTGCTTGATAGTGTATATCATTTTGATCACTTTGTTTATGATTTGAGAGCAGTGTTTGATTTTGAACACAGGTAAAACTGTTTTGAGGCGAAAGTTTCATTTTGCAAGAGGAGTCAGAGGTTTTGTAAATAATGCTTGAAGATGAGGTTTTGTGTTTAATGTTTTCAGAAAATGGAGCAAGGTTTCAGAAATTGTGTTTTAGCATTAAGAAAAACTGTAATCTAAACAATTCAATTCATATTTTTCCGTCATTGTCTTTGCTCTTTTTTTTGTTCTTCCTCCTCCTTGTACCCCTATTTTTACAGTACTGTACCCTGCATCTCACAAACTTGTCCTTTGTCTCTGTGATACTGTAATTCTTGTTCTTTGTTGATATAAACCTGCAACCAGTCAAAATCTATTGAGCAGTCAGTACTGTTACAGTAACGAATGGAAAGCACAATGTTCAGGGCCATACAATTTGTTCATTGTACAGTATACAGCCTACAATGCACTGTACTAAACAATACTAAAAGGGACAAAAATCAAAGGAGTAAACATGTGATCAATGAGCTTCTTCTTGTCTTTGGGCTGGGTCAGGCCAGAGCACTTCGCATCACAAGCAATATTGTCCCTCCTGAGGCAATGGGGGAAGAAGCCTCTTGTGTGCCGTATCCAGCCCTGACACCGCGCATACGCACTCGTCCTCGTCCTCTCACATTGTTTCTGCTATCCATTCTCAGACTTTCTCCTTCCCACCTTCAACAACCTGTTTGCTCTCTGAACTGGCTTATATTGGTTGCTTCACATCATTTGAAACAAGTGAAATCAATTTTGAGTGGTTGTGTTCAATCAATGACGTGTTCTCTATTTGTATTTGATTGTTGCTACTTGTGTTTACCAGTATGGATGACATGGCATTAGAATGCAGAATGTGTTTTGAGAATGAGAATGTGTTTAGAGATTTGCTGAAAAGTCTAAGTGAGATCTGCAAATTGTGTTTTACCATGTGAAATGGTTTAAGGTATTGACAACAGACTGCACAATTAGCTAAATGGAGCTCAGCGAAAATTCTGGCAGGAAGACTTCTAAACTTAATCACGTTTCTCTCTCTTCTAAAACTGAACAGATGTTTGAGGCGCTCACTTTTAGCTAACCAATCAGAAGAGGCCCTGAATTTCTCAAGCCAATCACAGCATGACACCCCTTTTTTAAACCTGTCTCTCTCTGCTGCTCAGTTGTCATTTCAGGCTAAGAACAACCCTCCTCCCCTTGCTCCTCCGGCTTTCATCCTGCACGGCTCCTGGTTCCTCCTCCGACCAGACTGCGTCGGCTCCTTGGTTCGATATTCGGGTTCCTCACACCGCCATCAGTGTCTAGACTCCATCGGGGGATCAGCTTCTGGCCTTCTAACCCCCTAATTATATATCATTTAATAATAATGGAGTCTAATCTCCAAAGACTGTACATGTCATATCATGCATTTGTACAATAAATCTTTGCATATCTGCAACGAAGTCTCTCCTGATTGAAATGTGTTCAGGCAACTGAGAACTTTGTTCAGCCAATGGGTTTTAGTGTTTTAGCAATTGAGAAAAACTGTAAAAATGTACTTCTCCCTGAGAACTATATGTTTTGAACAATGTGTTTTCTATTTTTTGGTGTATTGTTTGCTTGATAGTGTACATCATTTTGATCACTTTATGATTTGAGAGCAGTGTTTGATTTTGAACACAGGTAAAACTGTTTTGAGGCGAAAGTTTCATTTTGCGAGAGGAGTCAGAGGTTTTGTAAAATTTCAGTTTCAGAAAATCGAGCACGGTTTCAGCAATTGTGTTTTAGCAATTGAGAACACTAAATTGCTATTCCTTGAGCCTTTAACTTTAAACCAAGAGTGCCACATTGCGGCCACAGAAAATAAATAAAATGGTTCAAGAAGCTTTGTGAGGCTTATTTTGTCCATCACTAAAACTATGGGGAGCTTTCAGCTTTCAGATCAATTCCAATCGATTGTCTGATTTAATTTACCAGTGCAGAGCTGGGCATAATAATGCAGAGTAGCCTGATTGCAAGGGAAATTAATCCGTTTGTGATTACAGATATGTTAAAATAGACATCTTTTTTTAAAATTTATATTAATCTATTTAGCAAAACAAATGTACAAACTGTTAAATCGTATCTACTTGGAAGTAACCAGATGAGTTTGTTTAAAACATTCTGATTTGGTCTCCAGAGCATTTGTCTCATTAATTTGCAAAACACCCCCATAAAGCAATTATCAGTGAATATCTCTTCATGTGTTTCATATTTCAGCATACACACAGCAGACCTGTGAGTCCTGCTCTCCAGTGAAATGCTACGCAGATGATAGAAGACGTTGAGACGCGTTCTTGTTCCCAGTTAGCAGCTTCTCAGTTGGGAAATATGATGACACAGCAGCAGCTATTCCCACACCAGTGGAGATGGAGGCATTTCAGAGGGCTGAGCCACTGTGGAACTGTTCAAAAGAAGGCCAACAAGTGGGTGAAGTTAATATTAGTTAAACATGTGTCTTTTTAGAAAAAGTAATTTGTTACTTGGGTGAATGTGTGTGGTTAGTTATGTTGTGTTCCTCAAATGTTAAGATGATTGAAGAGAGGCTTATAATTCTCCTAATATACTTATCGGAAAGTATGTAATTGAATGAGCTTACATTTTTCATAAAAACCACCTATGTGGAAGACATTAGGTAATGCAGTTACTTGTAGTTACAGTTTTACATGTTGGGACTTTTATAAACTAGTAGTAGTAGGAGCAGCAGGAATATTTCAAAAGAGTTCTCAAAGTTTCAAAGTTTTTTTCTCACTCATTTGTCATCTCAGACTGTCAGACTCAGATAACACTGTTTCAAACCATGCAATCTATATGGAAATGGTTTGTGGCTTGTTAGCCTAGCCTAGCACAAAACAGGGAAACTGCAAGCCTAGCTCCGTCAGATAGTAAAAAATATACTCCTACAATTCTTAAACCCCAAGTCTAATTAACATGTTGTATATTTTGCTTTCAACACATACATAATCTTAAGTTCTACTTCTGTGTATTAAAAAGCCTCCTACCTGATAAAGCTTTTAAAAGCAGCTGATTGAGGGTTAATGCAGAGTGGCACTCGACTCCCCTTTTGCTGTTCCAAAATGAACTGATGGATGATCTCTGAGAGGGAAAAAAAACAGACCAGCAGAAAAAGATCAGTAAATTCATTTTAAGAAATCAATAAGTAAAGCAATAAAGTCAGATACAGTCTTTAACTTTCTTTAAGACATTTCTCACATGTATTTGTAGCCAGAATCTTGGTTGCCTTTCTTTATTTACTGTTCTTTTGACTGCCATCACCAAAATAAATCATTTTCGAAATGCCTTTTAAGTGTAATTGCAAGTTCTTGTCAGAAAAGAAGCAGTTGTCAAGTTTTTGAGTTCAAGTCATCTGACCTTAGTCCAAGTCATTTGACTGTAGTCCAAATCATCTGACTTGATTCCAAGTCATTTGACTTGTCTGCACCTCTGCTGTGAATATTCTCTAAGTAACTCTAATACCTGATGCACTGCATCTGTAGGTCAGCCTTTCCTTGTCTCCACTGACATTTAGTTAATGATCTTTACCTATGAATCCATAGGCATTACTTTAATTTTATTTATTCAACCTTTATTTTAGCAGAAACATTCTCAGAATCAATTCAGAATCTCTTTTACAAGGGAGTCCTGACAGCAGCAGCATAACATGTTTCACATAAAAGAACAAACAGTGTTCAGAACAGCACATGTATACATTGAGTGGTCAAATAGTTCTTAATCCTGTTTTTATAATCATCTATGCTAATAAAATAATCTAGTTTAAGGTGACTCTGTAGCTCACACCAAGATGAGGCAACAACTTTAAAAGCACAGTAGTGGACATTGGGTTACTTTCAATGAAACGGGCCGCATCAGCCCTCTATGAATTTGACCGTGAAACACACTGGAAGACTGCACTTGAAAAACTGGACATATAAATGAATTTACTACTATGGATTTTTTTTTCACTTAAAGCCCTGTGTAATGTGTGTATATATATATATATATATATATATATATATATATATATACATACATACATACATACATACATACATACATACACACACACAGGTGCTGGTCATATAATTAGAATATCATGAAAAAGTTGATTTATTTCAGTAATTCCATTCAAAAAGTGAAACTTGGATAATGTATACATTCATTCCACACAGCCTGATATATTTCAAGTGTTTATTTCTTTTAATTTTGATGATTAGAACTGACAACTAATGAAAACCCCAAATTCAGTATCTCAGAAAATTAGAATATTACTTAAGACCAATACAAAAAAAGGATTTTTAGAAATGTTGGCCAACTGAAAAGTATGAACATGAAAAGTATGAGCATGTACAGCACTCAATACTTAGTTGGGGCTCTTTTTGCCTGAATTACTGCAGCAATGCGGCGTGGCATGGAGTCGATCAGTCTGTGGCACTGCTCAGGTGTTATGAGAGCCCAGGTTGCTCTGATAGTGGCCTTCAGCTCTTCTGCATTGTTGGGTCTGGCGTATCGCATCTTCCTCTTCACAATACCCCATAGATTTTCTATACGGTTAAGGTCAGGCGAGTTTGCTGGCCAATTAAGAACAGGGATACCATAGTCCTTAAACCAGGTACTGGTAGCTTTGGCACTGTGTGCAGGTGCCAAGTCCTGTTGGAAAATGAAATCTGCATCTCCATAAAGCTGGTCAGCAGCAGGAAGCATGAAGTGCTCTAAAACTTCCAGGTAGACGGCTGCGTTGACCCTGGACCTCAGAAAACACAGTGGACCAACACCAGCAGATGACATGGCACCCCAAACCATCACTGACTGTGGAAACTTTACACTGGACTTCAAGCAACGTGGATTCTGTGCCTCTCCTCTCTTCCTCCAGACTCTGGGACCTTGATTTCCAAAGGAATGCAAAATTTACTTTCATCAGAGAACATAACTTTGGACCACTCAACAGCAGTCCAGTCTTTTTTGTCTTTAGCCCAGGCGAGACGCTTCTGACGCTGTGTCTTGTTCAGGAGTGGCTTAACACAAGGAATGCGAAAACTGAAACCCATGTCTTGCATACGTCTGTGCATGGTGGTTCTTTAAGCACTGATTCCAGCTGTAGTCCACTCTTTGTGAATCCCTCCCACATTTTTGAATGGGTTTTGTTTCACAATCCTCTTCAGGGTGCGGTTATCCCTATTGCTTGTACACTTATTTTCTACCACATCTTTTCCTTCCCTTCGCCTCTCTATTTATGTGCTTGGACACAGAGCTCTGTGAACAGCCAGCCTCTTTAGCAATGACCTTTTGTGTCTTGCCCTCCTTGTGCAAGGTGTCAATGGTCATCTTTTGGACAGCTGTCAAGTCAGCAGTCTTCCCCATGATTGTGTAGCCTACAGAACTAGACTGAGAGACCATTTAAAGGCCTTTGCAGGTGTTTTAAGTTAATTAGCTGATTAGCGTGTGGCACCAGGTGTCTTCCACATTGAACCTTTTCACAATATTCTAATTTTCTGAGATACTGAATTTGGGGTTTTCATTAGTTGTCAGTTCTAATCATCAAAAGTAAAATAAATAAACACTTCTGTGTGGAATGAATGTATACATTATACAAGTTTCACTTTTTGAATGGAATTACTGAAATAAATCAACTTTTTCATGATATTCTAATTATATGACCAGCACCTGTGTGTGTGTGTGTGTGTATATATATATATATATATATATATATATATATATATATATATATATACTACCGGTCAAAAGTTTGGGGTCACTTAGAAATTTCCATTCCACTCCATTACAGACAGAATACCTGCTGAGATCAGTTGCATTGTTTTTTTAATCAGGGCAGCAGTTTTCAGATTACATTATGTACTTACATACTTGCAAAAGGGTTCTCGACTGTTGTAGAAAGAAGTGGCTGATCTTTAATGCAATATCTACATTGCCCATTATCAGCAACCATTCATCCAATGTTCCAAAGGCACATTCTGTTTACTAATCTGATATCATTTTAAAAGGCTAACTGAGAAAACATTTTTAGGCCTTTATTTGTATAGGACATCTTAGACTTGAAAGGGGAGAGAGAAGGGGAATGACATGCAGCAAAGGGCCGCAGGTCAGAGTCAAACCCGTGGCTGCTGCATCAAGGAGTAAACATCTATATGTGGGCGCCTGCTCTACCAGGTGAGCTAACCAGTCACCCACTGGTGTTCTTCTAGTTTGAACCAAAACACTGGTTTCTGATTGGCAGGAATCCCCAGAACCCCCAGTGGCCCATGTGACCTGAGAGATAAACCAAACGCAGAAAACTCCTCCTTGCCTTTTTTCTAACTGCAACTCGTTGCTGAAAGGATGGCATGCATGCCAGTTAAAGTTTGTACATTGTAATTAAATAGTTCATCTTGCTGGACGAGTTAACTATTTTTGTGTTCACAAAACACTCTCTGGATCCTGTGGAAACACTGTCCCCACCATTGTTCCATTTTAATCTGCTGAAGAAAAAAAGGTTTTCTTCAGAGAAGGACAACTTTGGACACCGCTCTCTTCTTTCAAATCAGCTTAACTGTTTTTTCCGCTGCCATTCAGAGGAGCAGTTTTCCCGTTAATTCACTGACGTGTGATAATACGGACTATTCTGTTTTTACCGCGGAGGATCTATCGGACAAATGAATAGACAAACGCACCAAAATTTGCTTCAGGAGAGATGATTCACGTGAGGCAATTTATGTTCTGGGCAGAGATAAGTAAGTGTGTTCATTTTGTAAGGGCTATTGCTACATACATCTTACTGTATAATTGTGATTATACTGTTTATTGCCGTGCTGAAGTGCTCTGATCACGGTGCTTGCTGAGTGTGGGGCAGACACCGTCCCCACATTTAAGAGTAAACTTAAAACTCTCCTCTTTGATAAAGCTTATAGTTAAGGAGTGAGGAGTTGCAGCGTTCGCCTAGCGGGGGACGGTGTGTAGCCACAATCATGGCGCGCCCCCTCCCTATCTCTGCTTCTCTTCATAGAAAGTTTATATTTAGGGAGTGAGGAGTTGCAGTGTTCGCTTAGACCGGCGGGGGAGAGTGTGTAGCCACAGTCACAGCACGGCCCCTCCCTATCTCTGCTATTCTGCAGCTATGTTGTTATAGTTTTAAACTGCCGGGGGACTTCCTTTGACACACTGAGCTCCTCTCTCTTTTCATCTGTGTGCAAATGCTTGTTACTAACCTAGCTCTGGGGAGCTTGTTCCCCGGAGCCCTTTTGTTTTCTCGTCCTGCAGTTTTCCCTGGATTAGGGTGGCACCTAAATCATGGTTGCAGCTGTCGCTGTGGTCCTGCTAGGTGCCCTGCTACACCCTGCTATGCCCTGCAGTGCCCTGCTATGCCCTGCTACGTCCAGCTACGCCCTGCTATGTCATGCTATGCCCTGCTACACCCTGCTATGCCCTGCAGTGCCCTGATACACAATGAACTACTACAACAACTACTATTTCTAGTCATAGTTCCATTAATTTTATTGTGACTATAATTGCCACTGTTCATCATACCCCCAACTGGCACCGGCAGACAACCGCCCACCAAGAGCCTGGGTCTGTCTGAGATTTCTCCCTAAAAGGAAGTTTTCCTCACTCAAGGTTTCTGCCTAAAAGGGAGATTTTCCTCGCCACTGCCGCACCAAATGCTTGCTCTTGTGGGAATTACTGGAATTGTTGGGTCTTTGTAAATACTAGAGTGGGGTCTAGACCTACTCTATCTGTAAAGTGTCTTGAGATAACTCTTGTTATGATTTGATACTATGAATAAAATTGAATTGAATTTTTGTGCTTGATAACTGTATAAATTGTGTTCATCTTACGCAATTGAGATGTTAGTCCACTGTTGGCAAGGGTAAAAAACCTTTCAGTCATTCAAAACATCAGACCACTGAAGTAACGCACAGTACAGCGGTGCTCTAAGTAGACTAAAAGATTGTTTATTCTAACCACCAGAAGTCAACTGTTCAGCGTAGGCAAGACATATAAACTTTTCTTTCGTCAACTCCGGCGTAGAGGAGTGTCACGTGACCTAATGGCGTACCAGCTAGTTGTGCAAAAGACAAGCTCAATATAGTGCACTGCTGTATTTATCCTTTTAAAGATACCGACCAGAGATATTTGTGCTCAACCGGGACGAGAAACATTCTGGATGCAGAAAATGTCGAAATCTAAAAAGTCAGCGGGCCGGTGGAGATATTAAACAGCATATGCTCTGTGGTGGAGACGCAGTGGACAGGAGTCAAAATGGCGCCGCTGCTTAGCCTGGTTGACACCAGACCCTTCTCAGTTGTAACTGAGAGTGGGTCTTGACAAGCTTCATTCACAGCCCATTTCCAAAGGGGAGTCACCCTGAGATGTTCACAAGTAATTTTTTGGAAGTCCAAGTCGAGTCTCAAATCTTTGAGCTCGAGTCCAAGTCAAGTCTCAAGTCTTTGAGGGGCAAGTTCAAGTAAAGTCTCAAGTCTTTTGCCACAAGTCCAAGTCAAGTCTCAAGTCTCTGGCCATCTGATCTATCCCTAACACTGTATTGTTAAATCTTATGAATTCAAAGCATGTCCTGTAGCTACCATCCATACAGTATAGTATCAAAATCAGTTGTAGGATAATTTTATGGGGTCTACTTAACACATCCCTCTAGCCCTCGGACCTGGTGAAATATTAACCTAAGTCTGTCACATCATATGGACACAATTATAAAGATACAACTTGCTTGTTCCCAGGCAATCCCAGCAACCCTAACACTTAACCTAACCCCTTAACCCTAACACTTTGCGATGGTTAGCTTGTTACCTGTGACGATATATGCTAAATGTAATGTCTCTTTCACTCAAAAAAATCAAGAGAATAGTGGCAGCGCCACACCAGTTACAGAACATGCATCTCAGTGTCAGTCCAAATTACGCACAATAAGCAGTTTGAACTCACTGATGTAATGCAATTTATTTATTTTCCAAGTGTTAGTACGCTCAGTGAAACTGAGTCCAGCGCGAGGGAGATTCGACTTAGAGGAGGAGAGGTTAGTGAGGCCAGCGTCTCCACGGCAGTTGAAGGATCACTGATCTGCTGCACCACGCATGGATGAAATAATGAAATAGTAAATAGGACTACAGTAACAGAAATATGTGCAGAATTAAGACAGTCAAGACGGCCCAGTGTTTGGTGAACCGGGTACACCTTGTTCACTTAATAGCATACAAATCATCCACGGGATCAATTACGCATCACATGAGTTTGCCCACCCGACACAGCGTTTGTTAATGGGGAGATGGATCCGTGCGTCCCGCCTCCTGTGCGCCATGGATGTCTGAGCCTCAGCAACTACTAACTATAAAGATACAATTTGCCTGTTCCCAGCATTAGCACAACACTTTGCGATGGTTAGCTCGTTACCTGTGATGATATATGCTAAATGTAACGTCTCTTTCACATTAGCAAGTGACTGACCTATCTGGGTTCTATGTTGTTGATCCGGCATCATTTATCTTAGTGCCATACACCTTGCATATAGCTGTTAGCTTACTGCCACTGCAAAACTAATGACAAAAGGCACAACTCCGGGAGGACTTGGTGTCGCCATCGACAATGCATTTTTTTTATATGTGAGTATTACATATGGCAAAGGGCAGGGGACATGCAGCTCGTCATACGTTTACCCAACGTATATGCGCAATAAAAGAAAATAGAAATACATGAATAAATTTAGATTTAAAAAGCAATAATTGCAGGAAAACAGGTTGTTGACGAGTCTCGAAGCTCGAGTCAAGTCTGAAGTCTTTTGGGTCGAGTCGCAAGTCAAGTCTGAAGTCTTTTGGGTTGAGTCCGAGTCAAGTCTGAAGTTAGCTGTTTGTGTGACTTAAGTGTGACTCGAGTCCGAGTCTCAGACTCGAGTCCCCATCTCTGGCGTCACCCACGGACGCCGCTCAAATTGCTGGGTGCAACCAATCAGACCAACGATCCAGGTGATGTAGCAGCGACAGCGGCATCACTGGGTTGCTGCGCTTCGGTGGCCGTCATGGTGAATGTAAACAAAAAGCTGCTTGCCTCGCTGCGCTATCATCATCGTGTAAAGCCTATCTCAACGGTTGTGATTGGTGCCTCGATTTGGAAAAATTGGAAATGGGCTTGAATCGCTCTTGGCCCAGACTGACTTGCAGAGCAAATCTCAAATTTGCCGGAAGTTCGTCAGGATTTTCCTAGGCTAGCCGCTGCTGTGTCTGTGGCAAAAAAGGAACAGGCTTACAACATGTCGCTGGCGGATATTGATAAAACATTTGCACTAGAGAAAATCTCCGATGAGCTAGAAGGTCTGAAGGAAATTTGCCGTTCCATTGTTTCGATGAAGTCTAAGCTCTCTGGCCTGGTCCCCAGAATGAACGAGGTTGAGAGCCGCACCGAGAATTTAGAGACGACCGAGAGGGAAAGACAGGATGATCCTGCCGCTAGCAAGAGAGAAATCAACATGCTTGAGAAAAAAATTAAGATTTTGAAAATCGATCCCGACGCAATAATGTCCGTTTCGTGGGCATCCCCGAGGTTAAGGAAGGAGGAAATACGTTTTTGGGGGAGCTGATTCGGGAGTTGCTGGAGACTGAGGGAGAGATTGAGATTAAGCGTGTACACAAGACCTCCAGCCGGCAGCCCCAGGCAGGAGACCATTCTGGCGAGATTCCTAAGATCATCGGACCGGGTGTTGCTGGCGACGAGAGGCAAGGGCAAGATGACCTGGCAGAATACATACACAAAACATAATGCTATTTCCAGACTTCTCCAGGGCTACACAGAAAAAGTGCAAGGTTCAAGGATTGTAAAAAGCTTCATGAGAGAGAGGTGAGATTCCGAATCCTGTGTCCTGCCAAACTTAAAATAGAAGCCAAGGCTGGAGTTAAGACATTTAAATGCCCCCGAAAGGCGATGGCATTCATAGACAATATGAAGTGATTTGTCAGCGAGGGATTTATACTGATGTGCATCCTCTGCTGAGGGCTGCGTTACCTTTTTTTCTTTTTTCTCGGCTCTCTCATGAGACGGACTGGCTCTAATGTGATCCTACTTGGACATATTTCCTTTTGTATTACTCTGGTTGGACTTTTTTTTCGGTAGCAGTGCACGGGGAACGGAGCGTGTGAAGTGAGAACTGAAATACTTTGAGGATGTGGTACAGCAATTTGGAATCCCTAGGTCTAAATGTTTTTTTTCTCTGAGTGGGGAGAAACTGTTAGAAAGGGCGAAGATGTTGGTGGTTAGCCATAGGCTCTGGTTTAGCACAACCGCTATCATGTGCACTCACTGGTTTAGAGCTAGCGCTACGCTTCCTTCGGACAGTCACCCACTCGCCTGGCTGGTTGGGGCCTGCCGGGGGACTGCTAACAGAAGCTACAGTATGTTGGCCTGCACCAGCTACGGAGCGCTGGCTAGCTACAGAAGCATATGATTTTGATTCCATGGTGCAGAGCCGTTCCTCAAACTCACTAAGCCTCGCCTCCAGAGCAGTGAATAAACTACATTTATTACATGTGTCTTTATCACTAAAAGAGGCAGAGGAATAGCTAAACATTTGACACACCGAGCAAGGGAGAGCAGGAGAGGGAGAGGAATTAGCCATTGCTAATGGCTAAGCAAAAGTAGCTAACAGCGATTTAATGAGATAATAATTGTGAGATCAGCGAGGCAGTTGCTGTAAGAGAAGAGAACTATAAGTGCTTGAGTATAACTAGTGTAGTTTAAATGCAATCCAGGCAAATAGCTGCTAAATTAAACAATGAAGCAGAGTTGAGTAAAGTTTTTGCTGGAGCAGCAAACTAGCGTCCGTGACGCGGAAGCACCAGAAGGAGACAATACGCTCACCGTAAATGTCAGCACGTCGTCGCGGATAGACCTCTGCCTCGATAGACATATACTTTATGCATTAGGAAGCACCGCACGTCATTCCTAAAATGGCGACCGCACTGACGTATCGTTTCAACGAAGCAGCGGCTAATGTGGTATCTATGTATGTATATATATATAGATATATATATATCTATATCTATATATATATCTATGCCTCAAAAGCAATCTGGGAAAGACACGATACACGCATTTTTTTCATTGTTTCTGTTTTACCTGCTTCATAGAGGTTAGTGAACTGTAAATAAACCATATCGACCGATCGTATAATGTCAGGCTTTGTTAACATGACTGTTTGTAACATGTTTAACATGTTATAGTGATTTTGACATGGGTAAATTAGTAAAACAAAGCAGTTGATTGTAGACTACAGGAAGCAACAGAGAGAAGGACACAGCCTCTATCTCCATCAACAGGACTACAGTGGAGAGAATCAGCAGCTTCAGGTTCCTTGGGGTTCACGTCAGCTCAGCAAGGATCTGACCTGACCTCACCACACCGGCAAGACTGCTAGACAGCGGGGCTCTTCTTCCTCTGCCAGCAGGAAGGTTCAACATGGACTCCAAGATACTCTGCAACTTCACCATCATCACTGCGATATCATCATGGTATGGCAATTGCACCACAGGCTTTACTGCCATCCATATATATGTGTGTAAAGTATACATGTATATTTTACTTTTCATTATGCATACATACATTACTACATTCTTTTTTAAATTCAGATTTATTAATTTTCAATACTGTCTAGCAAGGTCGCTTTTTTTATACAGCACATTTCAGCAACAAGGCAATCCAAAGTGCTTTACATAACATACATACATTTAAGAGTAGTTAAAATAATTGAGAATATAAAGCTAAAAAACAAAAAAAAACAGCTAAAATAGAATAAGACAGGTATGCAATACAAGAATAAAAGTTACAGTGCAGTGTAGGAAATTAATAATTACTTAAAAAAGCAGTAGCAAAAGGAAAATTATATTACTTCATTTACATTTTATTTGTTTATATTTTAGCCCTATATTTTAACTTTTACTTGTGACTTTCTTTTTAGTTATCTAATGAGCATTGTTGGGAGGTGCCTAAGGCTAACGACTTCTATTATTGTTGTGCACATGAAGAACCTTGAACCTTGGAAAAAGATGACTTCAAAACTTCCTCTTAGACCTCAGGAATTCATGTAACCTGGATTATAATATAGATATGCATTTTCTAACAATAGAGTTGTATACTATAAGTTAAGGTTGGGCAATATGGACCAAAAATCATATCTCAGTATTTTTGGGCTGAATGGTAAACATGATATATATCTCGGTATTTTCTACAA
Organism: Sander vitreus; assembly: GCF_031162955.1. Classification (NCBI taxonomy): domain Eukaryota; kingdom Metazoa; phylum Chordata; class Actinopteri; order Perciformes; family Percidae; genus Sander; species Sander vitreus. The sequence continues at coordinate 5,941,689 of NC_135857.1, forward strand.
AGTGGGCTAAATGTTCAGTTGTAAATCAACGCCACATGTGAGATGTCACAAGCACTTTTATTAAAATAAAATGCAAAGACAAGGTTTTCTTCCCTGTTTGAACAGGTTTTCCTCTCCTGTAACAGTGAAACCTACGCTGTACATTTACAGCTTGATAACTTTACTGTAAATTCCTCCTCTTCTCCGATAGCAAACAGCTATGAGAGCATCATCCACCATCTCTCACTGGCTCTCTCTCGCATTACACACTACACACTAAACTATTCCGCAAAAGAGCTAATACGCAACAAATGTTTTTTTTAAAGATTACTTTTTGGGCTTTTTATTTTATAAGATACTGTAGATCAGATAGTAAAAAGGGGGGAGAAAGGGGATGACACGCAGCAAAAGGCCGCAGGTTGGAATCGAACCCGGGCTGCTGCCAACGGTTAGCTAGAGGTCGCCCCAACAAATGTTATTTTGCCTTTCAACTCATATATTGTTTTAAAATTAAGAGGCATTTAAACTATGATGTAAACAAGCCTGTCTGTGTCTGTCTTCGTGCCGTCTGTCAGGCGACAGAAAGAGCAGAGGGAAGACTCTGAAAGTAAAGCAGACACACGGCACTTACTCACTTTTTCGAACACTTGCCCAATCGGGCAACTGGCTGATTGCATTTACTGGTCCGATGTAACTTTTTTTAACGGCATCGGGCAATTGTTATTGTAGGATGCTGTTGTAAGCGAGTGAGCCGGGCAGACGCAGCAGGAGAGTGGGGGCAGGGTTACGCGGAGTAAGAGAGATGCACTGGCATGGCTTTATGGAAGAAATGGGTCATGTATGCAACATCAAACTACCGATATAAACGGAATTGTCTCGTCCCCTTCTTTAGACTTTTTGTGCCAGAAATCCCTACTCTGCTTTTATACAAAAGAACATGACAGGAGCCCAAGATTTAAATTTCAGTAAGATGGCTTCAACACAAGTACAAACTTGAATGTATTGGGTGTATTGAAACACTTAAAACAATAACAGCATTTAAGACATCAGCCACTTGACTCAGATGGCAGATTGCAGAGTAAACCCTCAGTTCCCTAGCAAAGACCACATCTGCTGATTGGCTTCTCTTTTGTCAGGAGCCCTTATGATCTCTCACTAATTTATTCCTTCATTCTGTCTCGTTTTCCCTGATACAAATGCTTTGTCTGAATTCTGATTCAAATTTTATTCTTGTATTTGGATAATATTCTTTTTTATTTTCATCATGACCGTTTTTAATTGCTCTTTAATGTTTCATGTAAAGCACTTTGAATTGCCTTGTTGCTGAAAGGTGCCTAAAGAAATAAAGTTGCCTTGCCTTACAACCTCAGCCTGTCAGTCAATCCCCACGGCATAAAAACCACTGTTGTGCCTGCTTGTCTCACAGGAAGTGTAACGTTGACTGCTTTCGGCTCGCCATTAATACCATATCACAGTGAATGGTGTCTGCGTGAAGTTTTGAAAAACTGTAACCACACTTGAAACCACTTTATCGGCATTGCTGTGACTCACTGTGACTTCAACAAAACTGCAGAGCCGACGTAGTTTGCCCCGTCTGCACCTCTGCGTGTGTGTGTTGAAGCTCCGCTCTCTGTCAACATGCAGAGAGGACAGATAAGCTTGCGCTTATGCGCTCTCAGGTACCGAAATTTGGCACCGTTTGATTTGACGTGAACGAATACTCGGTAATACCGATGTGATTCAGTTGGTACCGAATAGGGTTCGGTACCCAACCCTACTTACTACGCCTCAGCTAATGTGTCAACCCACAGTGATTGAAACAGCAAGCTGGTTGAAATAATTTGTCCGCCTAGCTAGCGATAGCAGGGCAGCACCTCATCACATCCTGAGTCATTTTGACGGTAAAATATACTGCTATTACCACAGCCCGTAAGAGGGGATAAAATGCAAGCTGATTCAAGTCCCCTCCGCTTCGCAGCGGGGTCCTGCATCACGCTGTCTGGGTTGTATTCGCTAAAATGACCGTCTTACTCTACATTATCCCTTATTTAATAATATTCAGGAGGGCTAACATTAGCCAGCTCTAGCCATAATGTCATAAAGTAATATTATTGTCAGGAAGCGACGCTAATCACCAAATTGAATATGCCTCTATCAATCTGGACCTCTATCACTTACCGATCCAGTACTTGTTACTTTGTTCCTCAGTGAATGTTAGCATTTGCACTTTGTTTAGCTAACGTTATCTCTACTTAGTCGTCCTACATTAATTTGGAGATTAAACCCTGTTAGTAAGAAATAATCCTGGTGGAGGTGCAAAAGACACAGACAGGGAGCTGTGGTGTTGGTGAGTGAGCTAATGTTACATTACAGCCTCTCTAGCATCATTGTCATAATTTGTGTTGGACCTGCCCGTTTGGTCATGTATCATGATGTAGCAGCTATCTTGGCCACAGGGGCTTAAAGGGGTGATAGAATGCAAAACCGAGTTTACCTTGTCATAGTTGAATTATGACAGTTCACTGGTCTGAGATCAGCTAATGTTCTGAATGTTGGTTGCACAGATCTTAGACAATCTATACATTGTTCGTCTGCTATTTCATTACTAAATTCACTTCTGAGACTTTTTTATGCGAGAAATCAATTATGTAGAGCTCAAATATGGGCCATTTTACAAAAAATTTATGCCTAATTGCATATTTGGTTCGACTGTGTCGGAGTTCAGATGCTCCACTGTCTGACGTGACAGCCGGCGGGTGCCTGCCGGGGTCGATGGCTTTCCCACCTTCACAGACCCCACTGTGAGCTGGTTGGAGCTCTATCAGGAGACTCGCGTTCAAGAGGCGTTTATTTCCCCTATCGTTTGTTTAAATAACTCAACACACATATCCATTATAAGATTAACTGGAACCTGTGGTTTTTCGAAGTTATAATGCTCCACAAGAGATTGCGGGCCTAACAAGCTTGCTGACTCGCTGTCTCCCCTTCTGATCAGTGCTGCTGTATGAGGAGAAAGCAGAGAGGGGAGGGGCTGCTCCTCAGTCACAGAACAGAAGACAGAAGGGACTGTTTTGGCGGCCACAAGAGAGAAATACCTTAGCGCGCTCGCCGGACAATACTGGCATCTTTTCTACAGAAAGTCGCCAGATTTGTCGCTAGTCGCTTTTTTGAAAAAAAGTCGCTGAGGGGGTCTGAAAAGTTGCTAAATCTAGTGACAAAGTCACTAAGTTGGCAACAGTGGAGCCTCTGCAGCTTCGCTCAGCTCATTGTAAAGAGGGGTGGGGTTGTGTGTGTGTGTGTGTGTCGCTCGTTGTTAACCAACCAGTCAGCGCGCAGCGCATCTAAATATTCATGAGGGAGAAAACCTCTCGTTTCAATCCAGGGCTATTTCACAGGGTTGCATTAGGGCACATAGAACAGCACCCAGGCCATTTTCAGCCCAACCAATGTTACATACCCTATTTGGAGACCTTAACCCTGGATTTCCACCGAATGCGGAACTGCTGTGGACCGGCTCCGCTGCGTATCGGCTCCGTGCTCCACCGTCCGTCAATACCCACCAGGTCCGGATTTGTTGCATAACGGCTGTGGCCATGACTGACAGCTGAAGTCACGAGGACCCATGAGATCTTGCGAATTCAGGTAGAATAGAACCACAAAACCAACAACAGTTTGTTTCCATCCAGAGGAGTAGAGGGGAAACAACTCTGTGCTGTGTTTTCAAGGTGTAGTGCAGGGAAATATGATCCGCCGTGAGCACGGTGTATTTTATTTTGAAAATGAACCAGTGTTTTATTTTGCTTCTGTGCTCGACTTCCTGTCCTGCATTATCTGCCCTGCGATGAATTGCTGCGGAGCTCTCCGGCGTCCGGCAAAAATAGAAGCTCTGCATATCTGCTCCGGAGGGCTGTGGATCGCCGGAGCTGTGCCAGAGTCAGAACGCAGCCGTTCTGCAGTCAGTGGAAATACACACATTGACTTTAATGGAAACCTAATGACTCCGCCGCCGTTCCGGAGCCGATATACAGACAATCCGCAACCGGTGGGAATTTGGGGTTAGGAACAGTGTGAAATACCCTATATAATCATTCTATCACCCCTTTAAAGTAAGCTATATGCAGAGCCATGATCTGTTTGGAGACTGATAACAAGGAAACAAACATGCACATTTATATAAAGAAAAACATCAGTCAACATCACGTAACGGGTTTTCTTTTACTTTGTAAGCATTTTTCACTCAAAGGTGAAACAACACAAATATGATGGATTACATCCAAAACAGAATCACTAGGATCCTAATGATGGTAGGACAATACTATCGAATCACACTTATCCTTCACTCACTCCACTGGCTTCCTGTCTCTTTCATGATCGAGTATAAATTCTCCCTACTCACCCATCAGTGCATCCATGGAAATGCCCCTCCCTACATCAAAGAACTACTCACAGCACAAACCTTTAGGTCCTGACATATATTTAGACTGCTTTTCTCCTATCGAACTCACCAATTAACGGTAAAGATTTCTTCAGGTAAGCCATCTACCTGTCTCTTAGACCCCATCCCAACTAGGCTACTTAAAGAAGCTTTACCCTTGGTTAAACTTTTTTACTAGATATGATCAATATGTCTTTATTAACAGGTTATGTACCACAGTCATTTAAAGTTGCTGTGAGCTCTTCTTAAAACCCACTCTCGATCCAGAGGTCTTAGCCAACTATAGACCTATATCTAATTTGTAATTTGTAATAATTGTGGAGGTCGATATTAATCCTGTGCAAATCTGCCATGTCTGTAATTTGTAAAGTAAAAATTCCACCACAAATTACCTACCACATTTCGCCAAACAGAGGTTGTGTGATAGTATTAGTCCTGTGCAAATCGGCATCTCAGTGATTTGGGGTTGTATTGGCTGCGTTGGCAATAAATAAATAAAAAGCCTTGACATCATATGTGGGGGATAATGTCAGTAAATGTGAGTAAAATACGGACTTTGCTTATCCTGTGTGAATATGCTGCATGAAACACAGACGTGAGGGGGTAATTTCTAAATCTGATGAGGTCACCTGGTAATAATAGTCCCATGCGAATAGGGCTTAAGATCCTTGAGAAGGTAGTCGCTAATCAGTTATGACTTTCTACATAAGTTTATTTGAGGATTTTCACTCAGGATTTAGTACACTCATAGCACAGAGACGGCACTAGTGACAATTACAAATTACCTTCTAATTGCTTCACACTTGTCTCTGTACTTGTCCTATTGGATCTTAGTTCTGCATTCAACACTATTGATCATAACATCTTATTATAGCGACTGGAACATTTAATTGGCATTAAGGGAACCGCACTAAGCTGGTTGAAGTCCTATTTATCAGACCCATCTTAGTTCATGAAAAGATAGACATGGTGTTCCACAAGGCTTGGTGTTTGGACTCTAGGCAATATTATTAGTAAACACTGTATTAACTTTCACTATTATGCGGATGATACCCAATTATATATATTGATCAAGCCAGATGAAACCAATCAGTTAGTTAAACTTCAAGCATGCATTAAGGACATAATTTCCTGATGTTAAACTCAGACAAAACTTAAGTTGTTAGTTGAGTTATTTGATCAGGATATATCCTTTAATGCCCACATAAAACAAATCTCAAGAATCGCCTTTTTTCACCAAAATTGCCAAAATTTAGCACATTCTGTCTCAAATGCATTTGGTACTTCGAGGCTGAACTATTGTAATTCCTTATTATCAGGTTGCTCAAACAAGTCACTTAAGACTCTCCAAAAAAGATAATATTTTGTCCCGTATTAGCTTCTCTGCATTGGCTTCCTGTAAAATCTAGGATTGAACTTGAAATCCTTCTCCTGACCTACAAAGCTCTTAATGGTCAGGCACCATCATATCTTAGAGAGCTCATAGTATCCTATTGCCCCACTAGAACACTGCGCTCCCAGAATGCAGAGTTACTTATTGTTCCCAGACTCAGAGTAAGCTCAAAACTCTCCTCTTTGATAAAGCTTATATTACCTTCCTCCACACCGCTGTGGAGGGTCTGGCTAGTCCACATAGAATTCCGGGATGGGAGAAAAACATGCTCTGGTTTATTGGTATTTCTTTAAACCAATCACAATCATCTTGGGCGGTTCTAAGCCCTGGACACAATAACAGTGCCTCTGCAAAATAGCCTCAGGAAGGAACTTGTTTTGGTGGAACATGTGTACGTTCAAAAGTTGTTTAGAAAACTCAGACTGGACAGTCTAGCTAGCTGTCTCGATTTACTCTGCAGAGATTTGAAAAGCAGTTAACCATAGTCCTCATAAATCCACCAGAGTTTAGAACGCCAACACAAAGAAAGCTGAAGGTGTGGGACATCCGGCCTAAAATGAGGGACATTCGGCAGAATTTCCGGCAGCACCTGGACAATCCCAGAAGTGGAACATCGTCGATATAGCCCAGGTAATCCGAGGCATAGGCCGTGTTGTTTCCTCCACATCAGTCCTATGACTGAAGACAATTTTCCCCACAAAAGAGTGATCTTAGTAAATCCAGTGGAATACGTAATCATCCTGTTATTTATTGCGTGATTCTCCCTTACTGTAAATGCATATGCACTGACGAGAAAGACGCAAAGATGCACACTGCAAACACTAGCACAAACAACATGCAGACTGTGACTCCAGCTTGCTGAGTCTGTTTAATAAATACAGCACGTTTGGGACAAAATGCATCACATCCGCACCTGAAAACAGGCACAAAAGCTGCATTGAATCTGGCCCTGAATATCATAACTTGGGATTGTTTACAAACAAACTTCACTGGGCACCTTTAAGTACATGTGCAGTAGCCACAAGTTGGATTTCTCAGTAGTGCTCCTACCAGATTGCACCAGATTGCCCCAATAGATAAAGACATGGGTGTTTAAGAGTAAAGATCCGTCACTACTGTATGTCATCTCCAACACTTTGGATGTGCTCTTTTAAGTGTTATGTCTCTTTTTAAGACTTGTATTTATATAAGTCAGCTTTGCCATGGAAGACAAACATTCTTAATGTGCTGCTAGTGCTAGTACTCGGTTTTGTTCTGTTTTCTCTGCATTTCACTCACAAAGAGTGGTGGTAGAATATTCTACAGGCCAACTCTGGCAGATTGTGTTGTTTAGTGAATGTGAATAAAATTGCCTGTGAATAGTAAGAAGCCTGCATTTCTTATTACTGAAAGGGTCAACAACTGCTCTTTTTTAGATCCCTTTGTCAATGTTAAAATGAAATGTCTTAAAACAGCAAACATAAAGGCTACCAGTAACTTAGCTCAGCAGATAAACTTACCTTTGACCTGTCTCACAGAGCTCAGATTCTTCTCAAAGCCATCATCAAACTTGGGATTAGTGACAGGCTCAAAGTCACTGGTGTAAACACGGCCAGAGGATGTGGTGTAGCAGCATTTGCACATGCATGTATGGTAGCGCAGTCGACCCTCGTCCAGGTAAGGATGAGCCAGGGCATCCTTTGCTGAAATCCTCTTTGACTAGAGACCAAACCCACAAGTTGTGTGTGATTGACAAGATTATTAACTACATTTTACATTCATCTAAGCCTCAGAATACATGTAAAGAGAAATCAAAAAAACTTTTTTCAGCTCCTAACTGACAGTATGAAAATATTGAGGTGAGGAGGGGGGCTAAACCTTATCTTTCACTTTATACAAAAGCAAGGCCCTTGACAGGGTTATTAAGAACACACTCTCCCCGACATTCCCATATATTATGACACTATTGAATTGGTACAACTTGTTAAAACTATAACGAAATAAGGCAAAGCATAAACAATTTCAGATGATGTACGTTATCTTAAACCGTAATATGTTAATGGTATAATAGTGTCACTTTAGTCACCAATATGCACAATTTGAGTTTAAAATGGTAATTGTTAAGTTTATGGCAAACATAATAAAGTAGTATCATTAGTGAATGAATAAACTGGGCACATGTATTTGGCAGCTCTCTGAATGCTGTGATGGTTTCTTCCCACTAAACAAATGATGACAAAAATATGAATTAGATCAAATTATGTTGTAGCTTATGTATAAGGCCAGTTGTGTTATAATTAAACCAACATAATGCATAAAGTGGCATGGAGCAGGTGGAAAATAAGAGGGGGGGGTGTTCTCCAGGCAGCCAAGTCAAAAATTGCACCGCAAATATTAAAAACCAAGTCAATTACTGTAAGAAAATGTTTCAAATCCACTGCTCACTGACATGGATGTTTCTCATGCTGGATACCATTAAGCGCTGGTTTTACACACAGCTGATTTCATTTTAGGCACAAGGTGACATGTATAATTGTTGCTGTGGTTACCATGCCTTGATTACAGTTCAGATCATCTGAGAGAACAGATGATAAAGTGTATGTGTGTTCAGATCACCAACAGATGCAGATTAATGAACATGCATAATTATATAATGTTCTAAAAATCAGACTGTGTATTGCCACAGTAGAATAAGTGGGCAAAGCATGATGCTGAACTTAAAATATAGTTTCCCTTTATGTGCATGGCGCATTTAACTTGACTGTTCTGTTCTGCTGCTGTTGACAAGGAACAAATGACACACTGTTTGTAGAGATAATGTTCAATCAATAATTACTACAAAGGTCTGTGTGTATTATGTGTGTCAAAACTAACATATTGGTCCCATTACCGACTGGTAGATTGTGATGTGGAAAATAAAGTCCTGATACAGACAGGATTGTTGTCCTCTGCACATGTCAAACCTTTATTTATCAGCAGTCTTAACAATCACACTCACTTCAGTAGTCATGAAGTGTTTTTAAAGACTGGTCTCACAGCACATCAAAGCCTCCACCCCACTTTTGACCTACATCAGTTTGCTTACAGAGCAAACAGGTCCATGGACGACGCCATCGCCATAGCATTTCACACCATGCGGAGTCATTTAGAACACCTGGGAATCTATCTCCATAGACTCTAGCTTAGCCTTCAATAATATCATTCCAGACATACTAGTCAGCAAACTGTCTGACTTAGACCCCACCCTTCCAACCTGCGCCTGGATAAAGGACTTCCTCACAAACCGCCTGAAAATTGTTAAACTTGCCCCCAGCTCTCCTCCACCCTCACGCTCAGCACCGGCTCTTCACAAGGCCAACACCATCATCAAATTCACAGATGACACCACTGTGGTGAGACTCATCTCAAGGGGTGAAGAGTCGGCCTGCAGAGATGATGTCCAGAAATTGACAATCAGCACACAACCGGACACAACACTGAACACAATACAAAAACCAAGGAACTCACCATTGACTTCAGGAAATAGAGCTCAGCAGCAGACAGGAGAGCTCTTCAGAGGCTCACTGTCACAGAAAATTATCGGCTGTGCTCTGCCCTCCCTGGTAGAAACCTCTCGCTCCTGCGGACTTAGCAGACACATTCTGAAGGACTCTTCCCATCCTGTACACCCCGTTTAACCTGTTGCCTTCTGGCAGGCGCTACAGGACCATCAGAGCACGGACCACCAGACTTAAGAACAGTTTCTTACTCTGGGCCAAAACCACACTCAACTCCTCTTTACACTGAATGACCCTCACAGGCAATATGTTGACTTTCATGGGTAACCGTACTGGATCTTGTGCAATAATTACTATCATAATAGTGTAATAGAGTTAGGAGATGTAGATGTATTTGTTTTGCAGGAGACCTGGAGTAGAGGGGACATTTCCACTGGTTGTCCCTTAGGCTACAGAGAGATAGTGTTCCCATCCACCAAACTGAAAGAAGTAACCCAGAGATTCAGGAGGAATGCTTAGTACACTTAATAGAATTAATAAAAAAATGCGAATTTTCAATTTGGCTCAAAATAAAGAGAGGTTGTTGGCACAAATGACACAACCCTACCCAAATCAGCAGTCCCCTCCCTCCACATCCCCACAGAAACAACTTTGACAAAAGTGTCAACAAAAGTGGGCACCAACTACTGCAGCTCTGTCGAACACTGGGTCTGTACATGGCTAACGGTCGGCTTCGAGGGGACTCGTTTGGTAACTACACACACAGCTCTCCTCTTGGCAATAGCATAGTAGAATAGTGGAGCTGCTACCCCCGCGACCCGACCCCGGATAAGCGGATGAAGATGGATGGATGGATGGAATAGTAGAGTATAGTATAATCAACCTAGACCCCTTCTGTCTGAGAGCATTCACAGTTAGCCCCCTAACACCCTTATCTGACCACAGCAAAATCACACTCTACATTGGAAAGACAGTAACAGACCCTCCTGCAGCAGAACCCGGTAAACTGAACTATTCAATTCAATCGCAATAATACAATTTTTTTACACTTCAAATCACCGCAGTAATGATGGCCTGCATCAGGCTGTACCAGACATTTACAACACATTTGACAATGTGGAAGATTTATCCAATCTGAAAAATAATCAACACAGATCAAAAACATCAACAAATAAAAAGTGGTTTGACATAGACTGCAGACATCTGCGAAAAACTCTCAGAAGTTTATCAAATCCAAAAACACAGACAACCTGACAATCCTGAAGTTCGCCTCCAATACTGGGAAACACTCAGAACTACATCTACATTGACATTTATTGACTTAAATAAGTTCTGGGATAAAATTGAACTCTTTCAGTAAACCACACAAGGAAGAATTGGCTATTCAAAATGGTGAAATATGGAAAAAACAGTTTGAAAACCTATATAGTACCATCACAATGAATTTGGCCAAACAATCTACAAGTTCTGGAATCAGTCGTTAAAGACCATCAAATTACTGAACAAGAGCTACTGGCTAAAATCCAGGCCCTTCAACCAAGGAAGGCCAGCGGTCTTGATGGTATTTAAATGAAATGCTGAAATTTACCAACCATAAATTCAATACTGCCATATTAAAATGATTCAACCTCATTCTTAGCATTGGACATTTCCCAGACATTTGGAGCAAAGGCATTATCACACCAATCTTTAAAAATGGAAATCAATTGAATCCAAACAATTACAGAGGCATTTGTGACAGCAGCAACCTGGGGAAATTATTCTGCAGCACCCTAAACAGCCGACTGCAAGACTTCCTCAGTGAACACAATGCCCTGAGCAAGAGTCAGATTGGTTTTAAACCACACACCCTCATTAATAATGTCCACCAAAACAAAGACAACATTTTCTCTTGTTTTGTAGATTTAGAAAAAGTATTTGACTCAAATTGGCATAATGGTCTGTTCCTAAAATTAATTGAAAAAGCTGTGATACCTATGATAGTATTAAAACAATGTATATAAGTGGAAATATGGAAATAGATTCAAAGCAAAGGGGTTCAACAGGGCTGCAGTCTCAGCCCCACCCTGTTTAACATTTATATAGATGAATTGGCAAAATCATTAGAACAATCATAGGTCTCACCCTGTCTGACACAGAAATTAAATGTCTACTTTTTGCAGATGATCTAATATTGTTAGCCCCATCTAAGGAGGTGTTACAACAGCAACTGGATCATCTACAAAACTTCTGCAAGACCTGGGCCCTGACAGTTAATTTGGAAAAGACTAGAGTTATGGTCTTCCAGAAATGACCCAGATGTCAGAGAAACCCAACCAGGTTCTTACTGGGCTCCCCTGACATAGAACACACACACAGCTACACATATTTAGGACTAAAAATTACATCTACAGGGGATTTTAATCTGGCAGTTAATGATCTCAGAGACAAAGGAAGAAGGGCATTCTATGCTATAAAAAAAGTATTTAATTAATTAATTAAGATACAAAAAAGGGCAATAAAATTCTACAAACACCTAAAATCAAGTGACCCTGAATTCTACCATTACAAAGTCCTCCATTGCCAAGAGGAGAAGATTCCCCTCAGCCAGCTGTTCCTGAGGCTCACCTCTTCTAACAGGACAACCCTCACACAATCTAGCCCAACCAAGTCATAGCTAAAGAAAAGAAAAAGTATATTAACTATTGGACATCTACCACAAAAACTCTAAACAAACTTCACTGCTATTTGGCTCCAAGCAGACCGTACACAGTGGCAAACTATCTACGCACTGTGACTGATCAGAAGCTGAGAAAGACATTAACTATGTACAGACTCAGTGATCACAGACTGGCCATAGAGACTGGCCCACACAAACAGACCTGGCTGCCTAGAGAAGTCATTAACTATACAGACTCAGTGACCACAGACTGGCCATAGAGACTGGCCCACACAAACAGACCTGGCTGCCTAGAGAAGTCATTAACTATGTACAGACTCAGTGATCACAGACTGGCCATAGAGACTGGCCCACACAAACAGACCTGGCTGCCTAGAGAAGTCATTAACTATACAGACTCAGTGATCACAGACTGGCCATAGAGACTGGCCCACACAAACAGACCTGGCTGCCTAGAGAAGACAGGCTGTGTCAGCTCTGTCCACAGAGATGGATGGAGACAGAGCAGCACTTCCTGCTACGATGTAGCACTTATAAAAATATTTAAACACAGTTCTTTACGAAAATTAAGTGTAAACTCAAACAAACAAAAAGTCTCAGCGCTGTAGAAGCAGCGAGATATGTGAGTGCATGTCACAGCCTGTTCATCTCCTCACAGCTCTCCTACCTGCTCATTTAGTCCTATACTTTGTGTTTTTCATGTTTTTTTCTTTCTTACATTTAACGATTTTATATTAATATACTGTTGTTTCTTTATTGACCCTAAACAAATGAATTATCGACACACACAGGTTTTTATTTTTTCCTATGATTTTCTTTTTATTTATTTTTTTATATATTTCTGTTTAATCAATGTAGACATTAATATATGTATTTTTTATGCATTTTTTTCTCATCTTGTTATCATTGAATTGTATTATCCTTGACACTTTGGCAATATTGTTTTCCTGACATTCATGCCAATCAAGCAATTTGAATTTGAGATAGAGAGAGAGAGGGGAAAGAGAATTATATTACTCTGTTAAGTTCTTTCAATTATCCCATATTATTTTATTATATATAGTATTAGAATACAGGTCTAGTGGACCAAGGTACTGATTATTTTTTTGGCTTGTTATTGATTGGACAGATTAAGCAAGGAAAGTGAGAGAGAGAGAGGAGGATGACATGCAGCAAAGGGCCACAGGAATCGAACCTATGGCCGTTGTGACGAGGACTGCGCCTCTCTACATGGGGTGCACGATCAACCAAGTGTGCGAACCAGGCGCCCCAACTTGACGACTTCAAGTGAGTTTCTGAACTCATCCAGAAGTGGACTAGTAAGAAAACAGGGTGACAGTAATGGAAAAACCAGGACAGGGAGTCCACTTTACAGCCCTGAGATCTGTTAATGCTCTACATTCCAGAAGAGTAGAAGTTGCATCAGAGGACACAGCTGGAGATTTTAATCCAGAACCAAAGAAACTGACTTTTTGCATTTTAAGTAACATGTTTTGAGTATCCAAATGCCTGATCAAAGGATACTTATACAACCTGAAAGATATGTCATACCACACATGCTGTGAGAAGAGGGTGCTCCAAACACATGGCATCCCAACCCCCTTTGTGCTCCTCAGAAGAGGGGGGAACAGCACCCAAGCAAGCTTGTGAAAGTGTAATCATTTATTTTCTGTTTAAATCCTGCATACACACGTGATTGCTTTTCAATAGTTTGATGTGTAGCGTATATGGGTGGTTAATTAACATTAATGAATATTTACTTTATCATAAAATGCCTGCACTCTACAGCCTAATAGCAATAATTTGTTAATATTTAAATGATAATAAATTCAGGGCACCACACAACAGGAGAGAAGCTGATATACCACCTTGTTTTAATCTCATAATCTGAGGGTCAGCTACAAAAGTGAGTCCATGACTCAATGTACTAAACCCACAAAAACACGTAATCTGGTTCTTAGTAAATGAGGAATTTATTTATCTAATAAGAATACACACCACTAAATCAGCAAAGCATAAAAAATTAATGAAAGAATGGAATGGATGAAAACATAGAAAGAAATTATTTCTATGGATGACACTAACTTAGATTAACGTGAACAATAAACAAGGTAATTGGCAAGATGTATAAAATCAGGACAGCAGCTCAGATTTAAGAAGGGAGACTTTAATACAGAGAGCGCTAATTTCCCTACTTGTTCCCAGCAAAATCCAGAGAGCATCAACCCTGGTTAACAGGTGAGCAAGATTTGACCTACTCAGATGGAGAGATAGTTGTAGACAATGCCTGCGGGAGGACGATGGTGAAAGTCAGCGGCGGCGGTTCTGTAAGGACTGAGAAACTCACTTTCCTCAACTGGCTTGTCCCCTCGAAGTGGCTCCGCAGGGCTGTTTCTGTCCCTCTCTGCAGCAGTAGGCAAAGCTTCGGGTCACCATCAGATGACGACCGAACGTATTAGAGCTAGCTCTTTAGCTCCAATTTTTGGCGAGTTGGAACACAGAGATGGAGAAGATGATCTTGGTTGAACTGGAGCAGTTTCTCAAAGTATTTGCACTTCCTCAGCGCTTCGTTTGGACTTAGTCCGTCGACACATGGGCCCATGGGCAGCTTGTGTTAGAGAAGGAAAAAAAGGACAAAAGGATTGTCCGAAAAAGGGGTTGCAGGAGAAAGTAAAAGAAGAATATGGCATACTTTATTAATCCCCCAAGGGCAAATTACATTTTTACACTCTGTTGTTACACATATTAAACACAGGCCTTAAATACACACACATGCCCAGGAGATACAGTATACATGCACTAATTAGAGAGATGTCAGAGTTAGGGGGCTGCCCTCCGGTTCCCAAGCCAAGTCCCTACACACTGAGCTACTGCTCAAAAAGCATGCAAGTCATCTCTTACTTAAAGGTCTTGGTCCGAAAAGGGCAGTGTCCAGAGTCACTAATCCCTCCCATCACAACTTTCTGACCCTTAACATATTTTAAACTGAACTTTCTCTTTCTGATATTAAGTATTTCTAGACTCACTTACCTAAATCTCCCATAATTGAAACCTAGAGATATTTAGCTGCAAGTAGAAAACAAACATCACTAACATTATTATTCAGCATGAAAACAGAATGGAATATTGTACACATTATACACAGTATTATACACATCAAAACATTGAAAAGCATCACATAATTAGTGATGAGGTCACAACAAAAAAAACTGAGGCACTCTTACATGACTATATAGATGTATATAAAAGGTATCGCTTATACATATATACATTAGGGCTGTCAAAATAACGCGTTAATTTCGATTAATTAATCTGAGAAAAAATAGCGCGTTAAAAAAAATAACGCAGATTAATCCATTCCATATTGACGTTTGACCCGGAGCCGTTCTAGCCACCATTCGACTGTAAGATGAAGGAGGGAGACGAGATGTGCTGCCTGGATCATTAATTGGAACATTTACTTGTAAAAATCTTCTTCCTGCCAACCCTGGCTACCGAAATCTGGTGCCACTGATATGTCTGCGCTTCTCTCTGATGCTCTGAAGACGATACAGACAACACAAACACCGCTGCACGTGACGCTAGTTAACACGCTGCACGTGTTAACTAGCATCACGTGCAGCGGTGTTAACACGTGCAGCGTGTTAACTAGCAGCTAACAGCTAACGTTAACCTACCGCTAGCTAGTAGCTGGATTAAAAACGGTTAAAATGTTGACAGCTAACGCTAAACGGTGTAAAGTTTGACTGTGTTTTACTGTAGAGGATTCAACACCGGTATGTAACAATCTGTAGCTGCCGTAGGAAAAACACAGACGGTGCGTTCAATGAAGCTGGTAAACTACAGCCTTGTGAAATTATTGTAAATGTCTTTCCCATCTGGTGGTTGTTTGTCGTTCAACAGCAATTTACTAATGAAATAAGTTATTGTTATACATTAAATCATAAAATTTTGACCATATGGCCTTAGCAATAAACAAGCCGTTCTTTAATGTCACCAACTGTTGTTTAGTACCCCTTTTTTTTTTTTCTTTTCTTACTTTATTAAAAAGTATCGGTTCAGGCACCATTAATTATGTATGCGATTAATTTTGAATAATTAATCAGAGTACGTAATTAGATTAAATTTTTTAATCGATTGACACCCCTTATATATATATATATATATATATATATATATATAGTATCTGCGTATGAAGGATTGAAACAGAATAACAGATTGGAACTTTTATGGAACTATTATGTAAGGCGCTGCAGCTACGAGTGGTTGCATGCACGGTAGCCGGACACGCTGCTGATGACAGCATGTGGAGATGGTCACACAATCATGCTGGCGGCACGCCGACTGCCTGGCAGCGTGAGGCAGTGGTTTTTCCTTGGGTGCTAAGGCTGCGTTAAATGGTATGTGTGAACTCAGTTATGTGAATTATTTTATTTAAACTATTGTGCTATGGGAACTGTTAAGATGGATAGAGATGAAGTGTGTGAACGTCTGATTATATTACGTTTATATTGTGAAGGTGCGGGGTGAGGCTCATTTGAGTTGCTCTAATAGAGCCCGGGATGCATCTTATTTTGGGTGTTACGGGTATACATTGTCTATTCAGTTGTATGGGTTGTATCATTAAATCTGTTATTCTTCTTGTGTGTTAAGGGGGGAGTTGGAGCAGGGTGTCTATTAAAACCTACACTCTGGACTCTGACCCAGGAGTACGCACAGAAAGGGGTGAAATGACAAAACGGCGACACCGACAACAGATGAAACGCAAGAACTTGTGTGAAACAGAGACCATTGTGTAAAATAAATCTAAATATTGCCTGTCATTAATAATATAAAGAATTCAAAAGCCATTCTTACAATTAATACACAAGCACCTGTTTGATTGATCTGCGGTGAAAAAGACAAAATAAAACAAGATAGTATCTAAATTCAAATGAAGATATATTTGCAAAAAGAAAACTCAAATACAGTATGTTCTATAATGATATTTGCATGTCATGGAATTTATTCTCATATGTAAATACAAGTACAAATAATGTTTACACTGATGCTGTTTTCGATGCCTCAGTCTGGCAGAGCACATCATTTTAATATGGTTATCATATACAGTATCATAGTGTATATATATATATATATATATATATATATATAATCTTTTTTTCCGTTTGCATTCCCACTGGCCAAGTGGCCATAGGGACAGGTAGGAGGGGTAAGGGAGTGACGCAAGCACTGCAACGGTCTTTGCCGGTGAGCCGCACGACACGCTTGTGGAGTTTAACTCCAAAAAGACAGTTAACCACAGGTTCCCGTCAATCTTATGATGGACATGTGTTGTGATATTTAAACAAACGAACTGTCGACGGGGAAATAAAAGCCTCTTATTTACGCACAGTTTTATAAATGAGGTCAAGGTGCCATACGTTGTAGTCACTCCCCCCCCCCGACTTTCTCACAGCACATCCTTTCAAGTGTGTGAGATGCAGCTTTCACATCTTCTAATCAGTTCAATTCAATTTTATTTATAATGTCAAATCATAACAGTAATTATCTCAGGACACTTTACAGATACAGATACAAAGACACAACAATTCCCTCCAAGAGCAAGCATTTAGTGTGACAGCAGCAAGAAAAGAATTTCCTTTTAAACAGGAAGAAACCTCAGACGGACCCTGGCTCTTGGTGGGCGGCAATTTGCCTCGACCGGTTGAGGGAGAGAGAGAGATCAGGCATTTGGGTAACTATCATACACGTTTCTTAAAATGTAAACATCATTGTCTTTTAGTTCTAGATTAGAATTTCCGGTTGTGTAGTCTGATGCAGTTTATACTCTTCTGGAATGTAAGAGCATTAGCAGGTCTCAGGGTGGGGGTTAAAGGGGTCATAAAGTGGAATTTCTGTCCTGGGTCCAACAGACTTGCCCAGAGTCCAGTTCTGGATGAGTTCAGTAACTCACCAAAAGGCCATTCATGCTACAAATGTTTAAAATATTTTATTATGTTTTTATGCTAAATAATAATGTTAACCATGTTTGTATTCTACATGCAGCTAAATATCTCTAGGTTTCAATTATGGGAGTTAGGTGAGTGAAACTAAGGATATTTAATGTCAAAAAGAGAAAGATTAGTTGAGAAGAATTAATGTCAGGGAAGTTAAGGGCAAGAGAGGGGCCAAAGTGATTTTTGACACTACCCTCGGACCAAGACCTTAAATAGAGACGTCACCGGAATGGCATGCTTTTTCTTCTCTTCTTCTCTTTTTACAAATCTGTGCATGTTTCAGTCTGCGTCTCAATGACCCTGTGGCCGAGACCCCCTGCTCCCTCTTATTCTCGGAACTTTACTGTTCTCCTGCAACACCATCTTCTCTAACGCAAGCAGCCCAAAGTGCCCATGTGCGACTAAACTCAAAATGGATCCATTGAATTGGAACAAAGCAACGAAGAAGCTTGCAAAGACTTTGAGAACCTGCTCCAGTTTAACTACGACCATCCTACTCTAGCTTTGTGTTCAGACTCGCCAAAAGTCAGAGCTTAAGAAACAGTGACAACACCTCTCTGGTAACCATCTGGTTGTGACCTGAAGCTTCACCTACTGCTGCAGAAAGAGACAGAAATGACCAGGCAAAACTGCTCCAAAGGAAAGAACAAGCTAAGGAATACGAGTTTCTCAGGCCCTTCAGGACATACGCGGCCTCCCACTGTCATCCTCCCACAGGCAGTGTCTACATCCATCCATCCAAGTTGGTCAAACATTGCTTACCTATTAGGGTTGATGCTCTCCTGGTTTTGTAGATAAAGATTTAGGGCAATTTGGGCTCCCTGTGGTATAGTCTCCCTTCTTAAATCTCAGCGGCTGTGTTGGTTTAATACAAAACAATTCCTATGAAGTTGGGACGTTGTGTAAAACGTAAATAAAAACAGAATACAATGATTTGCTAAGCAAACCTATATTCAATTGAATACACAACAAAGACAAGATATTTAATGTTAAAACTGACACATTTTATTGTTTTTTGTGACTATTCACTCATTTTGAAT
Organism: Sander vitreus; assembly: GCF_031162955.1. NCBI lineage: Eukaryota > Metazoa > Chordata > Actinopteri > Perciformes > Percidae > Sander > Sander vitreus. Next base: position 5,960,667 of record NC_135857.1, read on the forward strand.
TTGATGCCTGCAATACGTTCCAAAAAAGCTGGGAAAGGGGGCATGTTTACCACTGTGTTACATCACCTTTTCTTTTAACAACACTCAATACGCATTTGGGAACTGAGGGCACTAATTGTTGAAGCTTTGTAGGTGGAATTCTTTCCCATTCTTGCTTGATGTGCGACTTCAGTTGCTCAACAGTCCGGGGTCTCCATTGTCGTATTTTGCACTTCATAATGCACCACACATTTTCAATGGGAGACAGATCTGGACTGCACGGTTTACAAAGTGGTAAACCTCGCCCCATCCTTGCTTGTGAACCAATCATGAACAACCTGTTCACCTGTGGAATGTTCGAAACAGGTGTTTTTTGAGCATTCCTCAACATTCTCAGTCTTTTGTTGCCCCTGTCCCAGCTTTTTTGGAACGTGTTGCAGGCATCAAATTCAAAATGATGGAATATTTGCAAAAAAAACAATAAAATGTATCAGTTTGAACATTAAATACCTTGTCTTTGTAATTTATTCAATTGAATATAGGTTGGAAAAGATTTGCAAAATATTTAATTCTGTTTATATTTACGTTTTACACAATGTCCCAACTTCATTGGAATTGAGGTTTGTACAGCTTGCAAATACCTTGTTTACTGTTTGTTATTTATGCAATAATCTGTTAGTTTTCATTCATTCAATTATGCAGGTGTTTACTCAGTAATGTGTATTCCTAGTAGTTAAATACATTTTCCATTTATAAAGACCTTGATTACATGTTCTTGTATGTTTGAAGTATATTACTATACACCGAGTCATAGATTTGTAGCAAACCTTTAGGTTATGAGATTGAATCAACTTGGTTTATCAGTGTTTCTCTCTTCTGGTAAAATACTATCATTCTAATTAAAATGTGAATCTCTTTAACTAAAGCACAGGTGCCCAAGTTAGTCTCCTCTATTTTACTTTTTTGCTTGCTTCAAACAGGCCATTGTCATAACAGGCACACAGACTGTGTATACTGTGTTATGCAGAACATATCCATAATTAGGACTCACTGAATGAGTTTCATTCATTAACAAAACACAATGCAAAACTATGTATAGCAGAATGACTCACCGGATCAAATACCAGCATCCTACAGAGGAGGTGGACAGCTTCATGGGTTGCTTGGCTAGACAGTGTGTACAGAACAGGAAGGGATGGCTGCAGACAAAACAAACATCACAACATCAACCATCCTTCCGCTGTTTCTTTTAGCTTCTGGTATACGTTATAAACATGTGTATCAAATAATATCTTTTAATTTCTTGCGGTTGTTAAAAAAGTGTTCGACAGATTATTCACACTTTAAACAAACCACCACACTTCAAATATTAAAACTTCTGGTAACACTTTACTTGAAGGTATCGACAATCGTGACATGACACTGTTATGAACGTGTCATAAACATTTATTCTGTCATTAAGTGTCCTCCGGTTTTTGTCATGACAAGTTGATATTGTTTGGGTTGTCTTATTTATGACAACTTGACATTAATCAAAGTGACATTACCAGAAGTTGTCTTGGTCATGACAAGTTGACATTAAATTTGTTTGGGATGTCTTTGTAATGACAACTTGACATTAATCAGGATGACATTACCATGGACACTCCAAAGAAATTTAATGTCAACAAAAACCGAACTGGGGGGCACGAGGGGGGGATTGAAATGGAACACACCTGTCCTTGTTCACTTTCAGCCCAGACTGTACGGATCGACCGCCAGTTGTAAGCTTAGCGCTACTGCTTTAAGTGCGTTTATTTTCCATCTTATTTCCATTAATTATGGTATTCCATCCCTGTTTTTATGTTCAATCTATGTCTGCTTATGTCATGCAATTTTCTTATTGTAAAGTAGCCTATTTCTTGTATAAAGAGACTATACAAATATTTCTAAAAAGTATTATTACTGCTTTTTACACATCATATTTACCTGCAGACTCATTTCAATGAGGCTTGGTAATCAGCTGCAAGAGTTTCTGATTTAGAAAGTTTGTGATCTGTATCATAATTAAATATGTTAATGGTTATATCTTGCAAAAACAGAATTTATTCCATGCATTTACAGATAATGTTGGAAGAAATCACACATACAACTATTTAGTAAATATCTTCTCCTTCGGTGGTCAGAAACAGGAGTTTTAGCAATTGTACATTACTGCCACGTAACCATGGATGTATTTTATTGCACCAAATGCATTGTGGGTGATATCCATCTCTAGAGTGACCATCGCTGTTCACTCGCTCTCTCTGCCCTCCCAAGGGTCGATCTCACCAAGTTCACTTCAGTTTTTAAGACAAATGGAACGACACTTGAGATGGCGGCTGGGATTCCCCCGAGGGCAAGTGCTTAGGGGAAGTGAACGAGGGTATGTTAAACTAGCCTGGCTCCGCCCTCCTACGTACTTCCGCTCAATTTTTATTTCGCTTCAGTACTCCGTCTGGGTTTGCGGTATAGTCTTGGGTTTTCTCGACCAAAGTTTATGGCGGTCCAATCAGCGAACAGAGGGAGTGGCTGAGAACGATGACATTGAGGACACGCGCTAGAAAGATGCGAGCGAAGCCATTCGGTCCGTTGTGGCAACACCGCAGACTATCCAGAAGTTAAAGCCCGAGCAAGAACAATCTTTGCTGAGTTTTGTTGGTGGCCATGATGTTGTGGCCCTCCTCCCCACGGGGTTCGGGAAAAGTTTGATTTTCCAGCTCACTCCGTTAGTGGCGAAGGAGTTGGCTAAGGCTAACGCTAGCGGTGCTAATGCTAATAGCCTTGACAGTCTCCCCTCTTGTTGCACATGCACATGACATACGTCACGACCAAACGTTAGCGATTAGTTATGGCAGATCCAGAGTGGCTCTGGGAATATCCAATAGTTTTAAACTTCAACAAAGTACCTGCCTTCAAGGAAGTTAACACTTGTCAATGGCGAGAGGCCAGACTCTCTGTACAAATGAAATGTACGAGAGTCTGGTAGGACCAGGCTAATGTTAAACCACTATTGAAACGCAGCTAAGGAGAGAGGAGTTGAGGCAACAGGCATTCAACAAACAGACATCCAGTCTGGAGCCTTCATTTTAAAGCGACATAAACAGGGCTTGACATTAACTTTTTTGCTCACCAGCCACTGTGGCTAGTGGTTTTCCAAAATTACTAGCCACATTGCATTTTTACTAGCCATTATTTTGTGGGAAATTACGTTTTATTTGAATAAAGTTGACTATGGTGTGCTACAATTCACTTGAACCAGAACCCTTTTAAATGTAATTGACCACTGTAAACACCCAAACAAGACTACATAAAATATATAAGCACAGCAGTCATAAAATATAAGCTATGATAAGGCTGTGTGCAAAGCTCCTTTTGTATGAAAACATGCAACCAATTTAGACAGAAAAAAGAGTATTGCTTAAGGTTTGTATTGCATAAGTGGTGTAGGGCTGTCGAAGATAAATTTAAAGTCGTTTGTGTCACGTCTGCCCCGCTCTTATTGTGTTTGTTGTGTGTTTGGATTTCCTGTTTTATTTTGAAGTTTTTCTGTTCCCCTTAGTGTTTCTTGTTTTTACTTCCTGTCTTTTGGTTTTCCCGCCTTTGTTATTGTCTGATGTCTTTCACCTGTTCACCAGTTCTGTGTCAAGTTTCTTTGTTTTAGTTGGTTTCATGTTTTCTGCTTGTTTTCATGAACTTCCTGTTTTATTTTGAATTCCACTGTTTGGTTACATCTTGGTCACTTGTCTTCCTGTCTTTGTTTGTTTCCCGCCTTTTCTGATTGTCTTATGTGTTCCACCTGTTGCACCTGTTGGATCACCTGTCCCTTGTTAGTCCTCGTTACCTGGTGTATTTAGTCCCTGTTTTTTCTGTGTCTGTTGTTGGTGGATCGCCATTCGTCTTCCGTCTTTGTGTGTTAGTTCCTTCCAGTTTCTTCCGTGTTCTTTGATTTTTCCTGTGTTTGGACATTTCCAGCTTGCGTGTTTTTGTAAGCTCTCTTTGTGATATCATTAAATTATTTTTATTTCTACTGCTGCTTTTTCCTCGCATTTCTGCACTTGTGTTCAAGCCAGATTCTTGACAGTATCTACCAACAACATAAAAAAAAGCTAACCTGCTTAGGGCTGCACGATATTTTGTTTCATCGTCTACATCGCGATGTGCACATGCGCGATAGTCACATCGCAGGACGTTGCGATGTTGACGCTACATCTTCTTTGCTGCTTGATTAAAAAAAAGTAAACTCTCACCGCTCTCCTTTTCCGTGATTGTTACCGGCCGGCCCTTCCCCTTTAAGACAGGTGGTCATGTTAGTCTGACGGGGGGTTTGTTATGGTAAGTGAGGCTCTCCCGTGTGTAGAAAAGTACCGTAAGCGGCAGCTGCCGCTGACACAGTGATGCACATGCTTTTCCATGGGTAGTGAAGCTACAGTAGTCAGTGTTTTATGTTCGCTGCAAAGACAAACTAAATCACCTGATTAATCCAACGTAATCACGACATATCCCGGCCATTTTCCACCGCAGAAAGCTGCTACCAGCCAGGCTAAAGCTAACATAGTTAGCCTAAAGAAACAAGGCGTCTGTCCCAACTAACGTTATGGTTCGGAGCTGCGACGCTGGAAACGTAACACTAATCTACAACAGCAGTCTGTTTCTGATAGAACGTCATTTACATTGATTTAAGTGCTCTTGGATATGCAGTTTGTTGCAAGAGTGTGACATGCAGGCTCTGCATGCACAGCAAACCAATCATGATCAATTTTAATCAATTTATCAAACAACCAAAGCAGGCCCCGCTAGTCGACCACAACCTGAAATTTAGAGGAAGCAACATGCATGCATTAATATCATTCACTTTAGCCTGGATTGATATTATATGAATACAATGGTGTCATGTCAGTCAACCAGTGTATTTCTTCCTAATTTCCCTCTCCAAAAATCACTTCAGAAGAGTAACCCCACGCTTACTTGCTTTGGTTTTTGTAAAGCATTAAAGTTCAACAAAGACTGGTTTTTATTTTCTTTGTAGATGCACTCCTACAAAATCACCCCAGTAGTTGAGAATGATTTAGTATTTCTAAATAAGCTATTTATGTCCTCTTGTAAAAATTAGTCTTTTTCTAGATCTTTTCGTATCGCAATATATATCGCAGGGAAAAAAAATATCGCAATGTAAGTTTTTTTCCAATATCGTGCAGGCCTAAACCTGCTGTTTCTCGTGCGTCTCTCTAAGAATGCACTTACAAATGAAGCTGTGTGTCCGACAGTAGCTCTGCTATGTTTATATTTTAGAGAATATTAATGTTATTTTTCTCATTAAACATGCCTTATTTCACCGACCCACTATTAATCAGAATGTTAATTTATATTATCCAACCAGCCGGAATCCATGGGGCCACGGATTATCTCTCCCCCTCTTTTCCTTTCTCTCTCACGTGTCTTTGTTTACATGCCACAGGTGAAAACCGCAGAGGATATAGCTCCTCTGGGGAGCCTTCTCGCTCCTAAATGTGCATTTAAGGAATTG